>NC_089273.1:31775312-32075312 GCF_963678975.1 Dysidea avara
GATCCTGGTGTTATGAATGAAAGAAAATGGTAAGGAGATACAGTGGAACCTCTGTTATCCGGACCCCACTTATCCGGATTCTCGGTTAACCGAACCACGGAAATGACTGCTTTATTAGAGTAGTGACTGTTCTATTAGGGTAGTTGAAAATCAAGACACATGGTAGTGTGTTGTGCGGACCAAGAAGCCGGCGCGCCACACTGTATAGTATATTAACAGGAAGAAAGAAAATGCAATTTTCATACCTATGTGGCTCTGTGATCCCTAATCCGATTGGAACTGGGGGGTCTGACACCAACTGGAATCCAACACCAATCACTTGGAATCCCACAATGGAATCTGACATTTGGGCAAGAATTTTGGAATCTGGAATCTCAACAAATATTCTGTAAGTCTGATTATTTCCGTATTTTTCTTGTAAATTACACCGTATATTATCTCGTGTACTATGTTGCAATCAGTTTAGTCTAGTGAGCACAGAACACATGTATCGTGACATGTTTGTACAGGCCTCGCCAACAATCCAATTAGCCTGGAAGTCAGCTGAATGCACAAAAAGTGTTAATATATGTGTAGCTACGTAGCTATATAATTTTCCAAATTTGGAATCTGGAATCTTTGGTTGGAATCCGGAATCTTTACAAATAAATTGTGAGGTTCGGAATCTTACATGCGACTTTTGGGTAGTGTCGGGCCCCTCGATTGGAACCAAATTTGCTACAGAGGTGCCGGCCAGTTAGGGGAGTGTACATACCAAATTTGAAGGAAATTGCTCCAGCCATTTCTGAGATATCAGCGAACAAAATTTTGTTGTAATTTCTTCATTTTTTTTCTTATTCTTCATCTTCATTTCACACACTTCGCAAAATCCGCCATAAAACACGAAAGCGTGCTCAGATCGGGCTGAACTTTGGCACACTTAAAGGGCTCATTAAGGCGGATCTCAGTACCAACTAGTAAGAATCCGATGAACATTCACAGAGTTATGACCGATTATTTGTGTAAAATAAGGTCTAAGGTCTGTCACGCCTACAGAATAAACGCCTTGGAGGAATGAGTTGAAAATTGATATGTAGATGGAGTAACCATCGTAGGAGTGCCTTTTTGTGGTTTGAAAGGAATCGAGATGAAGACCATGGAGATATGACACAAAACCCAACCTGTGTCAAAATTACACAATCGATTTTTATGAATAAAAAAAAACTAGTAGTTTTCACACCTACCATGCAAACCGCTTAGAGCAATGAGCTGAAAATCAGTATATAGCTGGTATAATCATCATAGAAAGTCCTTGCAGTAGTACAGAAGAATCGGATTATAAACGACTGAGTTATGATTCGAAAGGCAACTATGTGTAACAATTGCGTGATCGAGATACTCTAATAGAACAGTTACCCTAATAGAGCATTCAGCTACGTTTATAACTTACTCCATTATAGAATTATATTACATTGAAAGTTATTCTGTAGGGAATTCAGCTGCAAACAGTTAATCTGATAGACAATTCAACTACAGGCAAGTCACCCTGTAGAGAGTTCACCTAGAAACAAGTCACCCTGTAGAGAGATCAGCTAGAAGAAGTCACCTTGCAGAGAGTTCAGCTACAAAGAAACCATCATGTAGAGAATTCAGCTGCAAACAAATCACCCTATGGAGAGTTCAGCTACAAACAGATTACCCTGTAGAGAGTTCAGCTACAACAAATCATCAAGTAGAGTGATCAGCTAGAAGAAATCACCTTGTAGAGAGAGTTCAGCTACAAAGAAACTACCATGTAGAGACTTCAGCTGCAAACAAATCACCCTGTACAGAGTTTCAGCTACAAAAAGATCACCCTGTAGAAAGATCAGCTAGAAGAAGTTACCTTGTAGAGAGTTCAGCTACAAAGAAACCATCGTGTAGAGAGTTCAGCTGCAAACAAATCACCCTGTAGAGAATTGAGCTACAAACAAGTCACCTTGTAGATAAAAGAAGGTACCTTGTAGAGAGTTCAGCTACAAAGAAACCATCATGTAGAGAGTTCAGCTAAAATAAGTGACTTTGTAGAGAGTTCAGCTACAAAGAAACCATCATGTAGAGAGTTCAGCTGCAAACAAATCACCCATTAGAAAGTTCAGCTATGAACAGATCACCCTGTAGAGAGTTCAGTTAGAAACAAGTCATCCTGTAAAGAGATCAGCTAGAAGGATCACCTTGTAGAGAGTTCAGCTACAAACATATCACCTGTAGAGAATTCAGCTACAAACAAATCACCCTGTATAGAGATCAGCTAGAAGAAGTCACCTTGTAGAGAGTTCAGCTACAAAGAAACCACCATGTAGAGAGTTCAGCTGCAAAAAAAATCACCTGTAGAGAGTTCAGCTAGAAACAAGTCACCCTGTAGAGAGATCAGCTAGAAACAAGTGACCCTGTAGAGAGTTCAGCTAGAAGAAGTCACATTGTAGCTACAAAGAAACTGCCATGTAGAGAGTTCAGCTGCAAACAAATCACCCTGTACAGAATTCAGCTACAAACAAATCACCCTGTAGAAAGATCAGCTAGAAGAAGTTACCTTGTAGAGAGTTCAGGTACAAACAAATCACCCTGTAGAGAGTTCAGCTAGAAACAAGTCATCCTGTAGAGAGTTCAACTACAAACAGATAACCCTGCAGAGAGTTCAGCTAGAAACAAGTCATCCTGTAGAGAGAATCCTGTAGAGAGTTCATCTACAAGCAAATGACCCTGTAGAGAGTTCAGCTACATTTCCGGTCACCCAGTAGAGTGATCAGCTGCAAACTAGTTATCTGTAGGGAGTAATTGACATGTAATAAATGCATGTATAATATATATATATATATATATATATATATAATTTGTACATTTCCTGATAAAATCTGAATTACACAGCATTTTAGGTGCCTTGAGACTAAATAGACGAGGCGCATCTCTAATGGCTATAGACAGCTTGAAGACAAGCTAGACGAGATAATTGCTCGAGACGATCACGTATTAAATGACAATCCTTGCAAGTGCATTATATTCCCTGAAGACTGAAGCGTCTAGAGCAATGAAACCCTGCGAGGCTGTCCACTCTTGCTCATAAATTGTCTGCTATGACCACATGCTACTCGAATAAGGCTTCTATACAAACTATAGCTAATTAATGTATAACAATCCGTTATATGTACGGATACCTTTTGGCAAAGCTGATCATGCCAGTCTACAATGCATAAACAGGCCTGTGGCAACATCACTTTTCACGTTCATAGCTAGCACAAACTGCACGTTTTCAGCAATAGCTAATTCAAGACTGAACAACAGTTTACCAGCGTTTAAACCAGATTACTACTGCTGACCCGCAGACCTGGATTGAGGGCTACACTTCGAGTACTCGACTAGTCCGTTACATATGTACGAGAGCAGCTATAATTATAAAACTAAGCAGGTATTATCTGGCGTGGTTCTACGTAAGTTTACAGAAAATAAGCCACACCCGTGTCCTCAAGACACGTTTCCTGCAAGTGGGTGTGACTTTAGCATACCTAACAGACCATGATTACAACGCATTCCCTATGTCAGTGTCATGAAAAGCTGGCCTGATGCAAGGCCAGACCATGTCTTTTATGACGATTAGTCGGCGTGGCTCAGCATACAGATTTTTGCACATCTACAGACTCAATACCACCGATAAATAGGCGTGGCTTAACGTATGTATGGCTGCAGTCATCCAATAAGTGGGCGTGGCTCACGAAAGAAGCTGGGCTTGACTATGACGAATTTATACACTTCCGCATCGTCCCAACTAATTAATCTTCTTCGCACGTGAGATCTAACCTGGATAAATTGTAAAGGGGGTCAGACCCGGACAAAATGTGACCCGGTTTCAACGCTGATACGTACCCTACGCTCTATTAAGGACTGTCGACTTATTTTCAAGACTCCATAGTTTGACGTAGCTATCCACCGATTATATGCTGGCATAACACTCTACCTCAGTATTATGCTTGACGCCAAGCCTATGCTTCTACATACCATACCATACACTGTGAAGGACAATAATTGTTAATTATAATGTTGATGGTAAGCTTCATCGTATCTCAAAAACTCCACTGACATCCCTGCAACACGATAGAGGAGGTTGGTAACGTGCATGTGAGCCCAATGGTAAAAACAGCGTCCTTGAGTGCTGAAATACCTCCCGATCGATGAAATATGACAAGTATATGGCATTGGCACAATAAGCCTCGTTCAGCCCCACCGAATAGGTTACTGAGGATTTTAAATGGACAATCAAGCACTGTACTTAAGAAAGCCTAAAATCTGCAAAAAAAAGGCGAAATAGCTAACACAAGAAGAAACATCACAGATATGGTTTATCAGTCCAAACAACTTGATCTGCAAAGGAAGAAAAATGTAGTAACATAATGCACGTGTTTAGCAATAACAAATCAGTCCATGCTATATATTTTTTATGTACAAATGCCATGTGCATAATAACATCGACAGCAGCAAAGATTTTTATCAGCCATTCATGGCCTTATATAAAGGGATATGCAGTTGAAATCTTGTCGTGTTACCAAGTGTACTGACAGGTCAAAGAAAATCTGTTCTAACAACTATGCTCTTTGTACGCGTGTGCATGGTATTAAAAATAATGTAAGTGGTATAAAATATTAAACTTGGTAGAACACACCTTATTAAAAGTGCACCCCATAGAAACATCTAAAACCTACTAAGGATGATCTGTGGAGAAAGAGAGAGTGTAGTAATACTGTGTATGTAGTTATATACCAGATTGATACTACTTGCATAATTTTATCTGAAGTCTTTGTATACCACCTGTATTTTACTACAAAATGTGGTGATAAGTTACCATCATTATGATAGCTGTAGTTTTAGAATATTACTTACTAAGCATATATAGCCATTCACAGGTTCAAAGACAGCAATGGTCCAAACCCGTTCTAGCAATTACGCTTAGTAAGCAATTTGGAAGTAGCTACGGTATAAGAAAGTATAAGCTATACAAAAACTTTAGACTGATAAAACATGGTAGAACATACCTTATTAAAAGTGCACCCCATAGAAACATCTAAAACCTACTAAGGATGATCTGTGGAGAAAGAGAGAGTGTAGTAATACTGTGTATGTAGTTATATACCAGATTGATAATTGATACTACTTGCATAATTTTATCTAAAGTCTTTGTATACCACCTGTATTTTACTACAAATGTGGTGATAAGTTACCATCATTGTGGTAGCTGTAGTTGAGAATATTACTTACTAAGCGTATAGCCATTCACAGGTTCAAAGACAAATGGTCCAAACCCATTCTAGCAACTACGCTTAGTAAGCAATTTGGAAGTAGCTACGGTATAAGAAAGTATAAACTATACAAAAACTTTAGACTGATAAAACATGGTAGAACATACCTTATTAAAAGTGCACCCATAGAAACATCTAAAACCTACTAAGGACGATCTGTGGAGAAAGACAGAATGTAGTAATACTGCATGTGTATGTAGTTATATACCAGATTGATACTACTTGCATAATTATATCTAAAGTCTTTGTATACCACCTGTATTTTACTACAAAATGTGGTGATAAGTTACCATCATTATGATATCTGTAGTTTTAGAATATTACTTACTAAGCATATAGCCATTCACAGGTTCAAAGACAGCAATGGTCCAAACCCGTTCTAGCAACTACGCTTAGTAAGCAATTTGGTAGTAGCTACGGTATAAGAAAGTATAAACTATACAAAAACTTTAGACTGATAAAACATGGTAGAACATACCTTATTAAAAGTGCACCCATAGAAACATCTAAAACCTACTAAGGATGATCTGTGGAGAAAGAGAGAGTGTAGTAATACTGTGTATTTAGTTATATACCAGATTGATACTACTTGCTCTAAAGTCTTTGTATACCACCTGTATTTTACTACAAATGTGGTGATAAGTTACCATCATTATGGTAGCTGTATTTCTTACTAAGCATATCAGCCATTCATAGGTTCAAAGACAGCAATGGTCCAAACCCGTTCTAGCAACTACCCTTAGTAAGCAATTTCAGAGTATGTCATATATCAATTGAAGAAAGTATAGGTGGTATACAAACTTTAAACCAATAAAAACACAGTGTAGAATGTACATACCTCAAAGTACATCGATCACTGCCTAATTCTTCAATAAACTATGATCTGTGGGGACAAAACTGTATATAAGACACACATAGTTTCACAAACATTAAAATGTTTATAAGTAATCTTTATAATTTACAGAAGATCACGCTGAGCATAAGATTGATGCCAGTCACTTGTTTAAACTGTACAGCAATTACTTATGAAAATGATAAGCAAAAAGTGGTTATGGTGATTAAAAGAATATGAGTCTGCATAATTATTATATTGCTACTTGCTAATAAACAAGATCAATAAACAAAATACATGAAGGTTTTCATATGCTATGGCAGTTCTATATATGGCAATAAAAGATTATCATTTTATCAACAGATGAGAGGTGAATATAGTTTAGGTTAATAAACAGACCAGAGTGCTATGACAAAGGAAACACTTTCAATATCATAGAAGTTGCAGACCTGTACATGAATCTTGTTCGTACCAGAAAATCTCAATAAAAGTACTCTTTAACTATGGTTGACATTCCTATGTACATGATATGTTTGCTAGTGATTCAGCTGTGGTTATGGATAGCACCAGCCTGGTATATCACAGAGCACTACAGTAACAAGGTCCTTATAGATAATTGAAACAACACTAGCCTGAAGTTATATAATGTACCTTGCAATGATGGAATTCAATTTGATTATACTAGCATTAAAGGGTCTCATTCTGTCCTTATAGCACATGTGAAAATAAATGTGGTAACAGAGATATACTTACCATAATTAATTTCTGATTTCAAAATTGTTTGATCTATCCTTGTGTATGCTGACCTCCATATAGTTTATGAGCTATAGTGAGGTACTTCAGGCCACTATCCATCATCTGCTAGATCTAGAAAACAAGACAAGACTGAATATCTTCGATTATTTGCAGAATTGACCGTCTGTGGATTTTCAACAATTATGAAATTGAAATTACTATACCTTCCTACAGAATATATAATGTTTTGACTTTGTACAACCTTCCGTACCCAGCACATATCATCCAATCAGGCAGACCCTCAACAATGCAGCTTGTGCATGTATGATGGCAAAAGATTTTCATGGCTCAGAACTGTAGTAAATGGTCAACAGAAAGCCTAACAAACTGTGCTCTTTTTTTGTAATTTTGGCTCGTTTATACTTGAATACATTTACATACATCATTCTGTGCCCACATAGATTGTCTTTGTATATGATCTGACTGTGGTCACACGAGACTCATGCATAATACAATTTTATTAGGCCATACCTTATGTTGCGCGGGCCCGACCGACTGCATTTTTCTTTAACTGAAATATTTTTGAAAATCACATATGCGAATCACGTGTTCTTAATTAGAGACAATGCCCTCATGATATAGTCCAAAAGGGACCATTGGAGATCGTCCAATGCTCTAAAATTGTAGAAGACGATGGGAAAGCTCTTTTGGAGATTTATGTTTAAAACTGATGCTACTAGAAGAACATGAAACCTAGATTTTTAACTGTGTATGTACTATTATAGCTACATTCATCATTTGCATCTTGTATGCTTGTATTCAAAATTTTTATCATTTTCAAACCGACCTACCTACCCAAATTTAAAGTAATTTTTCCCGCGCAACGTAAGATCAAATAGGTATGGCCTTATGTTGTATCTGTAGCTATGTACTTATCTTTTATTATTATTATTATTGTTAATTAGCAAAGCCCACTAGGGGCAACACGCTAATGAGCATTGCAATCACATATGTGACTGGATTTGCGAAAAGGTACCTTTTCCACACATTTGACATACCAGCAAACAAAATAATGTTACACTTGACTCCTTATACTGATTAACTTGCTCTTAGTATCAAAATGTAGCCAGATACTGTAGCTACATTCATTGACAATTTCAAGCAATTATATGCCGTAATCAAAAAGTTATGAAGCTTTAAAGTTCAAAAAATGGGTCAAATATTGTGTGTGAAAAAGGTACCTTTTCGCAAATCCGGTCACATATTATATTACTTACAGCATTCTTAAATGTTTCAAGATCTATTGTGTTGATGTTAGGAATTTGAAGGGAGTTCCATTGAATAATTGTTCGAGGGAGGAATGAGTATCTGTACACATCAACTCTTGTTTGCAATTGAGTTAGCTTGAGAGGATTTTGAGCACGGGTGGAGGATACTGGAGTTGGTGACGGTAAGCAATGATCAGGTATTGCTAGTAAGTCCCTGACAATCTTGAATAGGAAGGTGAGTCTAGCAACTGTTCTTCTGTTTTCATTTAATAGTGATGCTTCTCTCCTACTGAAACTAGAGGACCGCATCCCTATCACGGCTAGTCTCGCATAGCCAGACCACTACTTGTTTTTGTGTGGAGCTGGAATATCTCCTCACACGACACTCCGGTAAGGATGCCAACAAACCTGCGTTAGTATGTGTAGTACAGTAATCAACAACATAACAGCAAAGTCAAGTTACCTTCTAGTCTCGCGAGTACATTCCTCCATTTACAGATTCATTCCCGCCACGTAGCCTGTTCTCCCGGCTGTTGAAGATTTGGCCACCAGCGGATACGCCCGGATTTTATATTAAACGCACATGATCACTAGATAACAGCGGAAGATTTTGAAAGTCTAGCAATGAACGTGAGTTCTAGGTATCCAGTACAAACGGTGTGTGTCATAAGATATCGCAACAGTGGTTGTGTAGCTTCGGGGAACGATATACATGTACAAGATACTACACAACAGTCGCTGGTGAATGTGATGCCGGATGAGAGAACAAGTTACAACTGCCGTGTATTGGCATGTGACAGCATGGATCAATTATCATTATATTAAATATATAGACATACGTACATTTATAAGTTGAAATATTTCTTTCCCAGTGAAGGAGGCTTTACAATGGCATCCAGTAATGACAAAGCGGAAGAAGTAAACAGTTGACCGCAATCTTGAATGGCTTCCCACAGGTAAATCTGGAATGTTACACTGTATGTTCTATGTTGATTTCACCAGTGGACCACTGTATACTATACTACACTTAAAATGGTGCCTATGCAGCATTGATAGAACTATGATCATCTTCAAGGAATTTGTGTTTGCTGAAAATCTTGATTAGGTATGCACAAATTTGGAGTGTTATATGTTGTTTTTCATATGATAAAGCAGGCATAAATAACTACCTGTGATGAGCTTATGGTGTTATCAGTCATCAATTTGTCATCTGATAATATCTAATGTTGAACTGGCCTACTCCAAGAGTCGCCTTAAATGTGGCACCCTCAAGTGATTTAGTTCAGTAACTGGTAATTCTAGCCAGTACTGGGGTGGTGGTAAGGGCATGCAGTCCATCTAAAGAAATCCATCAGGTAAAGTTTGATCCAGATCATGTCTCAGTTGTGATGAAGTTCATTTTCACAGGGTCATCCTTCTATAACATGTTACGTATCGTGCTCCATTTCTTCTATGCTCTCTGTCAGCAACTGCACACTAGTCCATTGCCTAATAAATGTATAGCACAATAAATGAATAATGGACAAGACGGTATGCATGAAGATAATGCACATATTATGTATGATTTGACATACATAATTTTGCAGGTGAAACTATTACACTATGCTATCTGCAACAGTGAAAATTAAGGATTGAGCTCAACTCTAAGGTTAGGTAATAAAAGATCATTAAGTTGCTGCTGTATTTAACTGCTCCTCAACCATTGCAGGCAATGAGTAAGGGATGCCTAGCTGAACAAGCCATAATAATTATTTTGATGCACGTATAGCTACTTTTGCTGTGGACAACAGCATGCAGCCACCTTCGCGAGTCCGCGATGAAGGAAAGATTGAACTTATTTAACATTTAAAGAATGTTTTAATAGTGTATAGCATTGTACCATCAGTTGACCTCTATGCTAAAATTAGCAATAATCATTGTAACCTTATTTGGCGATCGATGAATAATCTATTAGCACTACGCGACTACAGACATCTCGTGATACGGAGCACGATACGAGCCTTCGTCTAAAGGAGTGGTAACATTACGACAGATACGCCGTTAGACGAAGGATATAGACATTCGCATATCTATCTCATCTCATTAAAAAAGACGAGTCTTGATACGTATATACGCGCCGCGTATCAGGCTAGCTGAAATGCTGTGTTAGTTAAAGTATTTAAAATCTGCTTCATTATTTTCTTCTTCCTGTGGTAAGGAAAAAAAGATGGGTTAAAAAAGCCCTAAAGCTGGCCATAGGCCGGCTTTGGAGTATACACATACAAAAAAAGTGAAATCTAATCCAAGACAGCCAAGCTGTAAAAAATAGTGCGGCCCTCAGAAAGGCTATGGTGAAAAAGGGTATGAAATCCAAGGTGGCGGCCAAGAAATGGCTGTGATGGTAGGTTAATGGTAAAAATTTTAATAACAACAATTCAGGTGAATTTTATGCCAAGACCAAGCGGCACCAAATTCACCTGAATTGTCATTATTAAAATTTTTACCATTAACCTACCATCACAGCCATTTCTTGGCTGCCACCTTGGATTTCATATGTTTTTTAACCATAGCCTTTTGAGGGCCGCACTATTTTTTACAGCTTGACTGTTTTGGATTAGATACTGATATTTTCAAAATTTTCTTCATGCTATTTTAAGGTTATTTATACACAGTTTCAGAGATACGGACTTTTCAGACTTATGGACCACCTCTGATCCCAAGGGGTTCGGATAACTTAGGTTCCACTGTAGATTATACATGTTTTAACACTCTTTCACTTCACGGATGTATGAACATGATAATAGGAAGCCATAATCGCAATCACACGTGACACACCTTACATCATATTGCATAATAACCCATTTCCTACATCTCCCCCTTTTCAAGGATGTGAAGGGGGAAAAGACTACAAACAAATGCTACACAAAATTATAAAATAAATTGCTAAATTACATGATCAATTGCTAATCTAAGCTGTTAATATATAATCTAATCCAAAACAGCCAAGCTGTAAAAAACGTGTGCGGCCCTCAGAAAGGCTATGGTGAAAAAAGATGTGAAATCCAAGGTGGTGGCCAAGAAATGGCTGTGATGGTAGGTTAATGGTAAAAATTTTAATAATGACAATTCAGGTAAATTTTGTGAAGCGGCACAAAAATTCACCTGAATTGTCGTTATTAAAATTTTTACCATTAACCTACCATCACAGCCATTTCTTGGCTGCCACCTTGGATTTCACATCTTTTTTCACCATAGCCTTTCTCAGGGCCGCACACGTTTTTTACAGCTTGGCTGTTTTGGATTAGATTTCATTTCTTTTTGTATTTGTATACCCCAAAGCCGGCCTATGGCCAGCTTTGGGACTTTTTTAACCTATGTTTTTTTTCTTTACTACAGGAAGACGAAAAGATGAAGTAGATGTACTTTGAATATTTTATCAGTAAATGTACAAATTATATATATAATACATATGTGATCGGATTTGCGAAAAGGGGTCTTCCACACACATCCAATTTGCCAACTTTGACAATTGATAACTTCAGATTGGAAAGAGCTATTGCCTTGAAATTTGGACAGTGGTGATTTCTTTGCAGCTGAACTCTCTACATGATAGTTTCTTTGTAGCTGAACTCTCTACAAGGTAATTTCTTCTAGCTGATCTCTCTACAGGGAGATTTTTTGTAGCTGAACTATCTACAAGGTAACTTCTTCTAGCTGATCTCTCTACAGGGTGATTTGTTTGTAGCTGAACGATCTACAAGGTAACTTCTTCTAGCTGATCTCTCTACATGGTGATTTGTTTGTAGCTGAATTCTGTATAGGTGATTTGTTTGCAGCTGAGCTCTTTAAATAATGGTTTCTTTGTAGCTGAACTCTCTCAAGGTAACTTCTTCTAGCTGATGTCTTTACAGGGTCACTAGTTTGTAGCTGAATTCTCTACATGGTGGTTTCTTTGTAACTGAACTCTCTACAAGGTAACTTTTTCTAGCTCATCTTTCTACAGGGTGATTTATTTGTAGCTGAATTCTGTACAGGTGGTTTGTTTGCAGCTGAGCTCTTTAAAGAATGGTTTCTTTGTAGCTGAACTCTCTACAAGGTAACTTCTTCTAGCTGATGTCTCTACAATGTCACTAGTTTGTAGTTGAGCTCTCTACATGGTGGTTTTTTTGTAACTGAACTCTCTACAAGGTGACCTCTTCTAGCTGATCTTTCTACAGGGTGATTTGTTTGAAGCTGAACTCTCTACAAGGTAACTTCTTCTAGCTGATCTCTCTACAGGTAGATTTGTTTGTAGCTGAACTCTCTACATGATGGTTTCTTTGTACTTGAACTCTCTCAAGGTAACTTCTTCTAGCTGATGTCTTTACAGGGTCACTAGTTTGTAGCTGAATTCTCTACATGGTGGTTTCTTTGTAACTGAACTCTCTACAAGGTAACTTTTTCTAGCTCATCTTTCTACAGGGTGATTTATTTGTAGCTGAATTCTGTACAGGTGGTTTGTTTGCAGCTGAGCTCTTTAAAGAATGGTTTCTTTGTAGCTGAACTCTCTACAAGGTAACTTCTTCTAGCTGATGTCTCTACAATGTCACTAGTTTGTAGTTGAGCTCTCTACATGGTGGTTTTTTTGTAACTGAACTCTCTACAAGGTGACCTCTTCTAGCTGATCTTTCTACAGGGTGATTTGTTTGAAGCTAAACTCTCTACAAGGTAACTTCTTCTAGCTGATCTCTCTACTGGTAGATTTGTTTGTAGCTGAACTCTCTACATGATGGTTTCTTTGTACTTGAACTCTCTCAAGGTAACTTCTTCTAGCTGATGTCTTTACAGGGTCACTAGTTTGTAGCTGAATTCTCTACATGGTGGTTTCTTTGTAACTGAACTCTCTACAAGGTAACTTTTTCTAGCTCATCTTTCTACAGGGTGATTTATTTGTAGCTGAATTCTGTACAGGTGGTTTGTTTGCAGCTGAGCTCTTTAAAGAATGGTTTCTTTGTAGCTGAACTCTCTACAAGGTAACTTCTTCTAGCTGATGTCTCGACAAGGTCACTAGTTTGTAGCTGAGCTCTCTACATGGTGGTTTTTTTGTAACTGAACTCTCTACAAGGTGACCTCTTCTAGCTGATCTTTCTACAGGGTGATTTGTTTGAAGCTGAACTCTCTACAAGGTAACTTCTTCAAGCTGATCTCTCTACAGGGAGATTTGTTTGTAGCTGAACTCTCTATAAAGTGATTTGTTTGTAGTTGATCTCTCTGCAGGTTGATTTGTTTTAGCTGAACTCTCTACAGGCTGATTTGTTTGTAGCCGATCTCTCTACAGGGTAATTTGTTTGTAGCTGAACTCTCTACAAGTTGATTTGTGTGTAGCTGATCTCTCTGCAGGTTGATTTGTTTGTAGCCGATCTCTCTACAGGGCAATTTGTTTGTAGCTGATCTCTCTACAGGGTGATTTTTTTGTAGCTGACCTCTCTTCAGGGTGATTTGTTTCTAGCTGATCTCTCTACAGGGTGATTTTTTGTAGCTGACCTCTCTTCAGGGTGATTTGTTTCTAGCTGATTGCTCTACAGGTTGATTTGTTTGTAGATGAACTCTCTACAGGGTAATTTGCTTGTAGCTGAACTCCTTACTTTGTGTCTAGTTTGTAGCTGATCTCTCTACAGGGTGATTTGTTTGTAGCTGAACTCCTTACATTGTGTGTAGTTTCTAGCTGATCTCTCTACAGGGTGATTTGTTTGTAGCTGATCTGTCTACAAGTTGATTTGTGTGTATATAGATGATCTCTCTGCAGGTTGATTTTGTTTGTAGCCGATCTCTCTACAGGTAATCTGTTTGTAGCTGAACTCTCTATAAGGTGATTTGTTTGTAGCTGATCTCTCTGCAGATTGATTTGTTTTAGCTGAACTCTCTACAGGGTGATTAGCTGATCTCTCTACAGGTTGATTTGTTTTAGCTGAACTCTCTACAGGGTGATTGCTTGTAGCTGAACTCCTTACATTGTGTGTAGTTTCTAGCTGATCTCTCTACAGGGTGATTTGTTTGTAGCTGATCTGTCTACAAGTTGATTTGTGTGTATATAGATGATCTCTCTGCAGGTTGATTTTGTTTGTAGCCGATCTCTCTACAGGTAATCTGTTTGTAGCTGAACTCTCTATAAGGTGATTTGTTTGTAGCTGATCTCTCTGCAGATTGATTTGTTTTAGCTGAACTCTCTACAGGGTGATTAGCTGATCTCTCTGCAGGTTGATTTGTTTTAGCTGAACTCTCTACAGGGTGATTGCTTGTAGCTGAACTCCTTACATTGTGTCTAGTTTCTAGCTGATGTCTCTACAGGGTGATTTTTTGTAGCTGAACTCTCTTCAGGGTGATTTGTTTCTAGCTGATCTCTCTAAAGGTAGATTTGTGTTGATTTGTTCATTGCTGATCGCTCTAAAGGTAATTGATTTGTTGCAGTTGAACACCCTGCAAAGTGTTTTGTTTGTAGCTGATCACTCTAAAGGGTAATTTGTTTGTAGCTGAACTCTCTCCACAGTGACTTGTGTGTAGCAGAATTCTGTGTAACTGAATTCTCTAGAGAGTGACTTAATTGTAGCTGAATTCTCTACACAGTGCATGACTTGTTTATAGCTGAACTTTCTTCAGTGTGACTTGTAATGTTCTGAATCTCTATAGTGGTATATTTGCTTAACTCTCCACATGGTGACTGTCTTCTTGCTGAACTGTCTATAAGATTAACTGTTTGCAGCTGAACTCCCTACAGAATAACTTGCGATGTAATAAAATTCTATAATGGAGTAAATAAATTAGCCGAATGCTCTATTAGGGTGACTGTTCTATTAGAGTATCTCGATCTCGCATTTGCTACACGGAGTTGGCTTTCGAATCATAACTCAGTGGTTTGTAATCCGATTCTTCTGTACTACTGCAAGGACTTTCTATGAAGATTATTCCAGCTATACACCGATTTTCAGCTCATTGCTCTAAGCGTTTTGCCTAGTAGGCGTGAAAACTAATACTTTTTTATTCATAAAAATCGATCGCGTAATTGTGACACAGGTTGGGTTTTGTGTCATATCTCCGTGGTCTTTATCTCGATTCCTTTCAAACCACCAAAAGGCACTCCTACGATGGTTACTCCATCTACATAGCAATTTTCAACTCATTCCATGAAGCGGTTTACCCTGTAGGCGTGACAACAAATCGATCTTGTTTTACGCGAATAATCGGTCATAACTCCTGAACCATTCATCGGATTTGTACCAAAGTTGATGCTAGGATTTGCCTTTGGACTCCCTTTCTGTGTGCCAAATTTCAAGGCGATCGGAGTACGCGTTTGCTTGTTATAGCAATTTTTGCAAGTGTGCGAAAAGACGAAGAAGAAAAAAAAAAACGAAGAAAAAATAACGAAACATTGGCAGCTCGTATCTCGGAAATGGCTGGAGCGATTTCCTTCAAATTTGGAATGTAGACTCCCTTGGCTGGCGGGCAACTGTGTAGCAAATTTGGTTCCAATCAGATAAGTGATCACCGAGATACAAAGGTGTGAAAATGACGTTTTCGTTCTTCCTGTCAATATACTCACGGTGTGGCGCGCCGGCTTCTTGGGCCGCACGACACACTACCGTGTGTCTTGATACATTGTTTGTCAGGGTTACTGAGTGGTCAGTTAAGTCCAGTGTTTATCCTCAATCAACCTTCTGATGGAGTGCGGATCTGTGTTGAGTTTGAGAAGTTCCAGATGTAACAGAATCTGTGGTTGTATGAGGTTCAAGTCCATTGGGTACTGAGGTTGGGACAGGAAACGTCTGTTGCGGACTAAAACTCTGCCATCAGTGGTCTCGATATAATATCTTCGGTGTGGACCAATCTCTGCAACTCTCCCATTGATGTCTGAAAAATGAGACTGAGGATTTTGCACTGCAACATGTGACCCAACATGGATGTCTGGTAGATTGTGGGCACGGATATTGTAGTAGACTGCAGATGATTTGGAAGTATCTTCAGCCTCTGAGTTGTTTGCTGCCACTGTGGAAAGAGGAGCGCCAGTGGGCTGTATAGGATATCTTAAGCTTGCACTGATTGGCCAAATAGTTTTTGAGCAAGTGACAAGCCATCCTTTCTGCTGCAGTATTGTAGCAATGATCGACAAATTTCTCATTGTCTAGGGCTCTGCCATTCCATGTGTGTTGGAGCAGTTTCTTCATTGACTTGACTGTGGCTTCAACTTCGCCATTACTTTGAGGGTACCTTGGTGAGGAAATTTATGTAGAAAGCCCCATCATTTAGAAAAGTCTGAAAATGCCTTGGATGTGGACTGTGGTCCACCACCAGACCATACTGTAACAGTGTCAAATGTGGCTGTGCAGTAGAAAGATTGTCGGAGAGCTGAAATGACCGTGTAACTATTAGTGATAGGGTGTAGAGGAATGACGGCCGGTCAATCAGTGTAACAATCAACAATATATGTGTGGCCTGCATGAGAGCAAATTCTATGGCAATCTCCTGGAAAGGGCGGTCTGCCTTTGGCTTTTGTACCATTGGTTCTCTGGGATGGCTAGGAAGGTGATCTTGGCAGTACTGGCAGGGCGTGATTATACTGTCGATGTCATGGTCTATTCCTGGCCAGTATAGGCCAGGAATAGACCATGACCGTAACTATAGTATACCAAGAGGGGGGCATGTTGCTTTGTCCTAACAAAACCCTGATGGGACTCATGAAGTTGTGATAAGATTACAGGTCACAGTTTTATGGGGATGAGGAGTCTGCAGTCATAAACGATGAGGCCATCATCAATGATGAGGCTTTCACAAGTGTTCCATTATTGTTTGCAAGTGTCCGGTAGTTGGTTACGATGGTGTGGAAATCCATGTAAAAAGAAGTGTTGGAGTTGTTGATATTCTGCGTCTTCTTGTGCACTTGTCTTGAGGTCATCTAAACAAGAAGTTTAATCGATGTGAGAGTTTGTATCTCAGTAATGGACCGGTCTGGCTGACTAAGAATGTCTAACTCAGCAAGGCTATCTTCAGGTGACGGGTCAGCTACTGGGTTCCTTGACAGTGCATCTGGGACATCATTCTTTGTGCCTTAGAATAGGAATCAGAGGATTGTGATCTGTAAGTTTTGTAGTACAGTCAAAAACAAGTGACATTTCAAGGTAACCCAGACAACATCTAACATTTGTAGTTCAATGATAGCATAGCGAGATTTGGCATCAGTGAGAAATCGAGATCCTGCTTAAATCAATGTCCAAGTGCCAGAAGTGGCTTGCTGTTGGGGTATGAATCCAAGGCCTTGGAAGCTAGCGTCAGTACATAGTCTAGTAGGTTTACTCATGTCGAAAAATGACAGCACAGGTGTAAGGGATTGATTAGCAGTTTTAAATGCTTGGTCATGGGTGACTGTCCGCTAAAAGTCATTCTTTGTACCAAGCAAGGGGCGCAGTGGTGGTGATCAAGTGTAGGTGATCAAGCAATACTAGTGTAGTGATGGTGTTTGTACTAGGTGAAAGTTAATTAGCTAAGCCAAAGAAGGAGCGGAGATCTGTACAGTTGGTTGGTGTTGGAAACTTTGAGATGGCATCTGTAGTAGTGTGGTCTACTTGGTAGACTGTAGTGGAGAATTGGAATCCTGCAAAAGTAATTGAAGGCTCCCAAAACTTGCACTTGTCTAGGTTCACAGTGATCTTTTCTCAGCACATCTTTGCGGGAATTCTCAAACACATGTTGCACGTTGTGTGGTGTCACTGTCATAAATCATAATGTCATCCACTATTTGTGGTGGAAACCAGAGAGACCATCAAAAGCTTCATACATACGTCACTCTGTCATAATTATCAGATATGGAGGAAATTCCATAATTATGGTGCACGCATATACTTGAATCTGCCAAATGGTGTAATGAAAGTGGTGAGACGCTGGCTTTCTTGATCAAGAGGACATTGGTAATAGTCCTTCATAGCATGTAAAACAGTGAAAAACTTAGCTTTGCAAGCAGAAATATCAGCGATGGCCTCAGCTGGGGTAGGTGATTGGTACCTTACGTATCGATTTAAGTGTGAGAGGTCAACACATAAAGGCATAGGAACGATTTTCAGAGAGGCGGACAAAGATAGACATAACCAGTTAATCATAAACTGATTAACACCCATGCAGACACACGGGTGCCATTGATATGGCTCGTATACCCAGTTCATGCATTCGTTTATATAGGTATTGTGGAGTGTGTTATCACTAGCTAATAACCCTACAATCATACTGCATAGCTATCTCTTCACTCCCTATCCTGCTAATGGCTACTATGTTCCTCTACATCTACTGCATGTGCTCGATGCATGTATATATCACGTTAGAAGTCCTGTTTACGTGAAGGTCTTCTCTTTATGCTACCTCACACTACAAGGATTACAACACAATAGTTGTTATCCACAAAGTGAAGTATCATTACTTTTAAGGAACTACAAGCTCTGGGATGTCTGCTCTAGCAGGTGTTCCCAAACTGAGCGTAGATCATGTGAATACCACACTGCGTTCACAGTTGGCCACTTTCATCTTCAGCATCCTTGTATGTTTCTCTTTAGACTACTTAATAAATCTACTTCACCAAAGTCTTCATAATTTCTGGTTATAAATCGTACTCCCATACACTCACGCACTACAGTGACACTACCCTTAGATCTGTTACCACCCTCTATTCAAGTTAAATCATTTCCACATCATGTAATTCCATGGATGTGGCACTCTTTCTATTGCTTAAACTTCTCACTGCACGGGATCCAGGAAATATTTGTGCAACAGATATCACGTGCAAGCATAACAGAAATAAAATTACAAGTGTTTTTTGTGTTTAATGCTGTACAATGAATGGCTTGACAGTTGCGGTGGACTGGTGATGCCACACCCTAGAGAGTGATTTTGCATATTCGTTGTATGGCTTCTTGTATGGAGGCATAATATATTTCTGTGTATGTAGCTATAGCTTTGGCTACTTGGCCAAAAAAGTGGGGGGTGGGGGAACATACTTTTAAAAATAGTGTGGGGCTAGGTCCCCCCTGGCCCCCTCCACAGGTTCCGACGCCCTTGTCAACACACATATGTATCCGATCACTGTTCTTCTTGGGTGTTGCCACAATAGGAGCACACCAGTCAGTGGCTTCAGTAACAGGGACATTAATGTTCTGTGACTGTAAGAGGTCCAGTTCAGTTTTCAGTTTATCACAGTAAGCATATGGAATAGATTTGGGGGAGGTGACGCATAAGGGTTTTGCATTGTCAGTGGGGTATATAGATGTGGAATTCTTCACTCTCTATGCTGTTAATGTTGCCATCAAATAAAGTAGGGACTCCAGAACTTCTGAGTGTTTGTCAAGAGGTAAACTAGCAGTTACAGGGATGACAGTGGTACTGGCTACGAAATTGATAATGTCTCTCTTCAGTTTGGGTGCAGGGTCAGTAGATGTGACATGGTGGGTGTTGGAGAGGCCTGTATGTTGGGCCAAGGTACTGTCAGGCTGAGTAGATTGAAGAGTAGAGGTATAAGGTTTTATTTTACCAGGTTTTGAATGGCAGACTCTGGAGAAGTTACCCAATTGTGGCATGATACACAATATGCAGAGCATTGTGTGCAACCTGTTAGATGTGGTTGAGCTCCGCAACAAGGCTAGAGAGACTGCAGTGTAAATGACTTCTTCTTAAGAGCTGCAGCACATTCAGAGATGACTAGGTCCTTGCTGTATGGCAGCTCACTGTTTCTTGGCTGCCTCTTGTGCTTGATACATGTGGATGGCTGTATCTAAAGAAAGATCTTTTTCTCGTAAAAGGTGTTGAACAGTGTCACCATCAAAAAGGCTTTTAATTATTTTCTTGTAAATGGTGTCAACAGTGTCACTATCAAGGAGGCCCTCAATTATTTGGTCATGCACACTCTTCTGTGTGCAACCATTATTGCAGAAGTTGCAAGTTTTCTCAAGGCAACAAGGTAATCGTCAAAAGACTCTCCAGGCTGCTGTGGTTTCCGACAGAAATTCTGTCACTCTACTGGTTCGTTAATGTGTCCAGCGACGTACTTTTTGATGGTGCTGATGATAGATGCTACACTTTTACGATCTTTGGTGCTGAGGCTAAGGTTGTTCACTATGGTAAGTGTTTCACGTGAAAAACACAATGTTAAGACTTGGAACTTGCTTCATAGCAGATTCTTTGCTAAGTCCAAACATACTCATATATGATTCCCACTGTGTTTGCCAGGCTGAAAAATCAGAGCCACAACCAATCTGTATGTCCAATTTAGGAAGTTCTCCTTGACAAAAAATATATGAAGACATCGGGTGCCTCAACCCGGCACTAAGGATCAGCGTTGGGGGTTAGAGAAATAAATAATTATGATGATTACAACAGTGAGGCGAGGAGTTCTACTGCTTGCAGCGCCATGTACGAACATGACAATAGGAAGCCATAATCAGAATCAGAATCACACGTGACACACCTTACATCATGTTGCACAATGACCTATTTCCTACAACGGATTATTGGCCTCATGGGTTTATGCACATGCGTAGTTGCTCAATTGCCTGAAAACCAGACTTCAGTGAATTTTTTCAGATACACATGGACTGATAAACTTCATTGTAGTGTTATAAACACTGTAAGACTGTTAAAGTGTGTTAATTTGCTGGCTAAGAATTGTTGGCTAATTTTTTTCAACTTTGTGGTTATATAACTGTGTAGGGGTTACCGTTATGTAAACCATAATACCACAATGGGATTCACTGTTTAATGTTACATATATAGTTTTAGGGGATTATGTTGTATGGTTTGTGAGATGTGTATACAGATTGGAATCTCCCAGAAATGCAGTTTTACTGGGTATTAATTCCTTTTGTTTACTTTCGTTGAAGAGTTTGACTGCTCAATTAAAAAAAATTAAATACTTTAATAATGTTTTAAGTTACATAAGTGGGTTTTCAGTGTCACTCCTCAAATTTTATTCCAAGGAGGAAAAGAAAGGCTGAGACCCCTTGTTCAAGTGAGGAGAAATTCTGCTTTCATGCCTTCACTTTTTATGTTTGTGGTATGGTATATAAATGATTCCTAGGAAAGAGTTTTCCACAGAGTATTAATTCCATTATACATGTGTATCTTTATGTCCTTCATAATATAGCTACTTTTTGTTTTCCATCTTACAGTACAGTCCACTTACAATTTCACATTACCACAAGTGTTGCCATGCATCATCGTGGGATCTGCAACCCATGGCTGGCAATGTCACTACATGTGGCCAGGAATACCACCACACATGGTCGGGAATACTACCACACCTGGCTAGGAATACTACCACTCGTATGCTGTACATACATAGAACGTGTGTGTTCACAACACTGGTCAAGTGTGTACTACATATAGCTAGAGCGACGTCTTCCATAGCCTAATTGACTGATAGCTAAATGCTATAAGTTTAAATAAATTATGCATTGACTTTACCTGTTGTTGTTGATTTTTAAGCTGTGGGGTGACAAGTACACTTTGCCACACCCTCCCTTATTCATTGTCATCCCATTCTGTACCATGGAGGAGACTTTGAATCATCACCCTGTAGCTCTTCTTTATTACATATATTATTGTATTATTGTTACATGTTGTCACTGTTAAATTAGGTAAGTGTAACAAACTTGAATGAAATTTTGCACATGAGCTCTACACTCATGCTGGTTTAATACCTCGTGGTTATTATTGAATTTAGTGCTGTAACTCAAGGAAACCAGTCCTAACACCATTGATATGTGAGACTAAGCTTTCTGAAATATAAATAAACATAAATTCATTCCATTATAATCATGAAGATCTCTTTCTGAAGCTTCAACATGCCAATCCAAGTTATTGCTCTTCTAGTAGATGGGTGCTAGAATTTGGTACGTAGATAGCAGTGTAAGTAGACCTACACTGAAAAGACAGGGTAAGTAGCTATGCATACGTACAGCATAATGGTTACAAAATTACAGTATATGTATGTAGCTGCACTACACTTGCATAATAATGAAATACACCACTGGCTAAATAATCATGCTACGGTACCGCTCAAACGTAACGTCACACTCGCTCGCACCACTTCATTGTGAGTGATTTTAACAAACTTACTAATTAAAGGGCATGGCACCCTTTTCCTTTGCGAGTATTCATTCCATTTCGTATGGGATAAATACTTGCAAAGGAAATGGATGCCACGCCCTTTAATTGGCGAGTTTTTTAATTGCTTGCAATCAAACAGTGCGAGCAAGTGCGACATTACATTTGAATGGTACCGTATGTTCTTCATGTATTGCCCATGGCTATTTACCATGCATGGCCCTGGTTTCACACGTGGCCGTAGAATTCTCCACACCTGGCCATGGCACTCCCCATGCATAAAGATACGTTGCACCATGTGCAAATTGCCAGGTGTGTGTGAAGTTGTAAGTGGCCTGTACTGTATTGATACACTATCTATGTAGTGTTTACGTGTTTACATTGAGTGTGTTTTATAGTATTAATGGTGAACTTCCAGAACATTTCTAAACCTCAATATGATGACACGACTGGAAGTTTTTCAGGATCTGGATCATTAAAAGTAAAATAATTAGTACTGTCATCACAGCAGTGGTTTTAATGTTTTCATATATAGTACATTTACCATACATTAACTGTTACTATGAATATTCTCAATTTGTACAGTAACAGGTATATACCACTCAAAGGCTACAGTTTCAATGCATACTTGCTTTCCTCAAATAAAACCAAGTGTCTGTTTAATTTTGTGTCTCTTGTTGTATTTGCATGCCTTAGATTTTACAACAGTACATACATATACGTATAAATCCTATAATGAAAAATGGTGTTATATATTCTACATTCATGATTAATCCGTTAACAACACTATCAACCCTAGCAGCATGGCATTATAAATAATACAAGAAATACTATTTAGCTTTGCTATAACCTGTTTTGGTGTGTTTCATAGCAAGATGTACTGGTGCTAAAATGAATACTCCTATAGGAGTCCAGTTTCTGGGATAATTGGATCCGTCCCAGATGCAAAATCATTCTGTAATTATAGATAAATGTTTGCTGTGTTAAAATAGCCAATTTAAAGGTGAAAAAACTGCAGTATTTAAAAGAAGATATTGTTGTTCAGCAATATGTATGTATGTTTAGTGCGTTGGATACTTTGCAGAAATCAATGACAATAAGTTATAGTTATATCCCCGGTACGAGGGTGATATCATTGTTATTACACGAGTCCGAGGCGGAGCCGAGGACGAGTGTAATAACAATGATATCGTCCGAGTATACGGGATATAACTATTTTATATCCAGTGCGTGGGAGTGCGCAGAAGTTTACGGATAGTAAATTAAGTTCCAGTTTGAGTTCCTGTCACTGTACTCAAGATTTTGTCCGAATTGTGTGGAGATTCTACTTCGTAGCTACAAGAGAGACCTTACATACTGCCTACAAACTGTAGCGAAGGGCAGTGTTATGAAGCAGCGGTTCCAGGTATGATTCGCCTTCGTCAGAAATTGGTATGGTGGTGTCGCGTGGTGTGCAAGAGAAAAATAAAGACCAACAAGTGGCTACCATAGTCCAAAATGGAATGATGAAGCTAGAGGAAGTTAGTTCTTCACCATAGTGACCATTGAGAGTGATTGCTGGAGCAAAAATCGTCGCGGACTATTCTTGACATTTGTTAAACTATCACTGTATTGGTAACTTGTAGTGTTATTGTGTAAAGGATTAACAGTTTTCTTGTAAGATTTAGGTAGTTTTTTTAAGTGCTGTATTGGTGTGTTTTGTATCAATGTTTCCTTATTTGGCTCTTTGTTCCATTGGTAAACAATGCCATTCGCGGTTATTATGATGTCACGAAAGAGACTGAGTGGCTCCGCAACAGGGTGATAAGTTAGTTATCACTAGGTGATAACTAATATATTGTATAGTAGCAGCGCCGCACTGTCTAGCTGTATGGTAGTTATAACCCAGCGCTGCACTTTGATACTCCCACGCACTGGGGTTTAATATCAGTTACATGCCTATATGCATGCCCATTATGCAACTAAATTTGTAACTGTTTACATTCTGTACACATAATTATATTAAATAAATTATCAACATTACAAACTTTTATCTGTTTTAGTCCATAGCACAATTATCACCTTGACTTGTGGGTAAAACAACCATAGTGTATATATACTGTATTGGTTGTTGAATTAGTTAATAATTCTCTTACAGATTAAGTGGACTAGCAGTACAAAACTCTCATTAATTCATCTAACATTCTTGGATCTAATTGACTCATTACTATTATTGCTAACAATTTCAGAGAGAATAAACACCAACCTTGTTTATGAATGTCAGAATTTATGGGCTAGTGAGAAACACAGCATTCCTTTGTTTAATAGTGTATATTTGGGAAAGATAAAGAATTGCAACTCCTACGGCATGCTAAGGGATTTATTTCTGCCATTTTTAAGTTGGCTTGATCATTCCATATTAAGACATTTAGTGTCAGCAAGTAAAAATGAAGTAGCAATGAAGATGTTAGATCAGTTTTGTTCAGCAATTGACAAGACCCAACCCTTCAAATCATATCCTATTCCATCCCCATCTCAACTGATAATTCCACTTTATGATAGTGATTACACTTTAGTAGCTACAAAATGTGAGTGCAATTTTGAGGAAGTTGATTTGCAACTAATAATAAACATCAGAGATACATTAATACAGAAGTGGGAAATCACTGACTTTGCTATTCAACTTGCTGCTGTGCATAATGAAAGCAGTTTTTTATACTGGATGATTCCTGCATGTGTAGTAAGAGTTATTGAAGAAAGTGCTGCCAAGATTGAACATGAACTACGGGAAAGTGGAATAATTATGACCTCAGTTTTCTACAATAAGTCCACTACAAATGACAAGGGCAAGGTTGTAGCAGAGTCATATCCTTTTTGCTTCTTACATGACGAGGTAAACATGTACATAATAATCAAGAAACACAGTAGTGAGCCATGTAGCCCAAGAAATTGCCAGTGACTATCTGAGCCTATAAAATACAGCCTAGCTGTAAGAATGGAATGGCATTCAGCATACATGGTTTAAAGGTTGTGGCCACAAAATGGCTGCAATGGTAAAAACCGCATCACTATGTTATTATTGACATTAGCATCATTGCAACAGTTTCTTGTTCTTCTCACTGCTTTAATATTGCAAATTCGTGAATTGTGAATTTTTTAAAGTCACACAATTTTGGTATAGAATTTGGTATTTGCAGGCCCAAAGTAAACATACAGAAATGTTTAATCTCTATTTCCTTTCTCTCCAAGAACAAAGAATGAGTAACAACAAGAAACTTATTTTTAATTTTAGATTTTTACTACAATTATGCAACCGTAGCTTTATTTGTTGAATGTTCAATCAGGGTGACTGTTCCTACATCATATACTTATTTGGCTTTTGCATTGAAACTTGCAGCTGGTACTTTAATAACAAGTTCCAAATCAGTCGGGTAAACTGAGTCACATTTTGTTATGTCATTTTAGGTCTGACCCACTTTATAGAATATATTAAATTGGTCTGGCTGGATTGGATCACGTGTAAAATGAATTGATTATTTTAATGATGTTAGTGTGTATCAACATGTCATAGCCTAGTCCTGCTGCATCCCAGCTTCTTTCATGAGCCATGCATACTTAACCGGATCATACAAAATATCAGCCTGATTGATTGAAGTAGGTAGGAATGTAAACCTATATCTAAACCAAAACAGCCAAGCTGTAATAAAAGAGTGCGGCCCCCAAAAAGGCCAAGATGAAAAAAGATGTGAAATCCAAGGTGGCGGCCAAGAAATGGCTGTGATGTTAGGTTAATGGCAAAAATTTTAATTACAACAATTTAGGTGAATTTGCGTTGCCTCCTCCACTAGGATTCGGCACCAAATTCACCTGAATTGTCATAATTAAAATTTTTGCTATTAACCTACCATCACAGCCATTTCTTGGCCGCCACCTTGGATTTCACATCTTTTTTCACCTTGGCCTTTTGGGGGGCTGCACTCTTTTTTTACAGCTTGGCTGTTTTGGTTTAGATATCACTTCTTTTTGTATTGCAAGCCACAAAACTGGCCATAAACTGGCTTTGGTGCTTCCTTTTAACTTGTTTTTTTTTCTTTACTACAGGAATTGTGGAACACAAGAAGTAATTGTGTGTATAGCTTTTGTCTGCACTGTAAATTGATGGTATGACTCCTGTGGTCACTTAGTATGATGATCATACTTCGAAGTGTGATGCTCGTACTTCTGAATTATGATGATCACACTAAGCGACCGCAGGAGTCATACCATCAGTATGAACTTCACACTTCTGAATTTACAGTGAGATTAAATATTTGTATATTTAACATTGAATGATTATCACATACTGTAGTTAAAAAGGTGACTTATTACATAACTGAACTGTAGCTGAAACTCTCATTGTTGTAGTTGAGCTCTTTTCAGGGTGATTTGTTTCTAGCTGAACTCTCTACAGGATGATTTGTTTCTAACTGAACTCTCTACAGGGTGATTTGTTTGCAGCTGAACTTTCTACATGGTGGTTTCTTTGTAGCTGAACTCTCTACAAGGTGACTTGTTCTAGCTGAACTCTCTACAGGGTGATTTATTTGCAACTGAACTCTCTACAATATGATTTGTTTCTAGCTGATCTCTCTATAGCGTATCTTGATTGTAGCTGAACTCTCTATAGGATGGTTTCTTTGTATATAGCTGATCTCTCTACAGGGTGACTTGTTTCTAGCTGATCTCTGGATGACTTGTTTCTAGCTGATCTCTCTACACGGTGACTTGTTTCTAGCTGAACTCTCTATAAGCTATCTTTTTGTAATTCAACTCTCTACAGAATGGTTTCTTTGTACAGTAGCTGATCTCTCTACAGGGTGACTTGTTTCTAGCTGATCTCTCTACAGGGTGAACTTGTTTCTGGCTGAACTCTCTACAGACGATTTGTTTGCAGCTGAACTCTCTACGTGGTGGTTTCTTTGTAGCTGAACTCTCTACAAGGTGCATTCTTCTAGCTGATCTCTCTACAGGGTGATCTGTTCATAGCTGAACTTTCTACAGGGTGATTTGTTTGCAGCTGAACTCTTTATAATGGTTTCTTTGTAGCTGAACTCTCTACAAGATAACTTCTTCTAGCTGATCTCTCTACAGTGTGATGTGTTTGTAGCTGAACTATCTGCAGGATGACTTGTTTGTAGCTGAACTCTCTACAAGGTGATCCTTCTAGCTGATCTCTCTACAGTATGACTTTTTCTAGCTGATCTCTCTACAGGGTGATCTGTTCGTAGCTGAACTCTCTACAGGGTGATTTGTTTGCAGCTGAACTCTCTGCATGGTGGTTTCTTTGTAACTAAACTCTCTATAAAGTTATGTCTTCAGCTGATCTGTCTACTGGATGACTTGATCTCTCTATGGAGTTATAACTTTCTCTATAGAGTTATAACTTGTTTGTATACCTGAACTCTTAACAGGGTGGTTTTTTTGATTGATTGCTGAACTCTCCAACTACACAGTGACTTGTTTGTACTACAACTCTCTACAGAGTGACTTATACTTGTAGCTGAACATTGTATAAAGTAACTTGTTTGTAGTTGATCTAGATGAACTCTCTACTGGGTAGCTTTTTTGCAGCTGAACTCTCTACACAGTAACTTGTTTGTAGCTGAATTGTCTACACAGTGACTTGTTGTAGCTGAACTCTCTACAGGGTGACTTGTTTATGGCTGAACACTCTTCAGTGTGACTTATAATGTTCTGAGTCTCTGCAGCGACATATTTGTAGCTGAACTCTGTACAAGGTAACTTGCTTGTAGCTGAATTGTCTATAAGATTAACTGTTTGTAGCTGAACTCCCTACAGAATAATTTGCAATGTAATATAATTATATAATGGAGTAAGTTATAAACGTAGCGGAATGCTCTATTAGGGTGACTTGTTCTATTAGAGTATCTCGATCTCACATTTGCTACATGTAGTTGGCTTTCGAATCATAACTCAGTGGTTTGTAATCCGATTCTTTTGTACTACTGCAAGGACTTTCTATGATAATTATTCCAGCTACACACCGATTTTCAGCTTCTTGCTCTAAGCGGTTTACCAGGTAGGCATGAAAACGTACAGTTTTATATATTCATAAAAATCAATCGCGTAATTATGACACAGGTTGGGTTTTGTGTCATATCTCGATGGCCTTTACCTGGATTCCTTTCAAACCACATAAAGGCACTCCTACGATAGTTACTCCATCTACATAGCAATTTTCAGCTCATTCCTTCAAGGAGTTTACCCTGTGAGCATGACAGACCTTATTTTACGCAAATAATCGGTCATAACTCGGTGAATATTCATCGGATTCCTACCAAACTTGGTACGGAGATTTGCCTTAATGAGCCCTGTATGTGTGCCAAATTTCAGCCCGATTGGAGTATGCTTTTGTGTTTTATGGCAGGTTTTGCAAAGTATGCGAAAAGAAGAAGAAAAAGAAAACGAAGAAAAAAACCCAAACTTTAGCCGCTCGAATCTCGGAAATGGCTGGAGAGGTTTTCTTCAAATTTGGAATGTGGACTCCCCTACCTCGCTGGTACTTCTGTAGCAAATTTGGTTTCTATCGGATAAGGGATCAAGGAGCTACAAAGGTGTAAAAATCGTGTTTTCTTTCTTCCTGTTAATATACTCACGGTGTGGCGTACCGGCTTCTTGGGCCGCATGACACACTACTGTGTGTCTTGATCTGGGGTTTTCCCAACTACCATATTAAGACACACAGTAGTGTGTCGTGTGGCCAAGAAGCCAGCACGCAACACCCGTGAGTATATTGACAGAAAGAAAGAAAACGCGATTTTGCACCTCTGTAGGGCTCTGTTGCCTTTACAAAACAAATTAATTTTTAGCTGTGGACACGCCCACCAACCTCAGTATTCCACATTCCAAATGCGAGCGACATCACTTCAAGTGTTCCCAGGATATTCGACTTCAAAAATTGGCTTAGTTTCTTCTTCTTTTTCTCCGTCTTTTTGTACACTTACAAAAACTGCCATAAAACATGAACTCCATATCCGATTGCTCTGAAAGTTGGCACACAGAAGGGGGGTATAAAGGCACATCTTGGTATGAAGTTTGGCTGAAATACGATAAACAGTGAAGGAGTTATTAGCAATCATTCACGATAAATAACACCACTATGTTGTCACGCCTACTGGGTAAACCGCTTAGGGGAAGAAGCTGAAAATTGGCGGGTGAATAAGTTAACTATTGAACCTCAAACCTTTTGTTAAGTCTTGCCAGGGCTCCTGTACTGTCCATCCAGTGGTTTGAAATAAATCGAGCTAAACACCACGAAGATACAACGAGAAAACCAACAGTGTATAACAATTATGAAATCGAGATTAGCTAAAAAAAAACGACTACTTGCCATGCATACCAGATAAACCGCTTGGAGTAGTGCTTTGAAAATCACTGTACAGATGGAGTAATCATCTTAGAAAGGCTCTGCAATGGTGCAGAAGAATCAGACGTAAAAGCCACAGAGTTATAACACGAAATCCAACTTGGTGTAGCAAGTGCGAGATCGAGATACTCTAATAGAGCAGTCACTATGAAGAGAGATCAGCTAGAAACAAGTAACCCGTATAGAGATCAGCTACAAACAAATCATCCTGTAGAGAGATCAGCTATAAACAGCCACCCTGTAGAGACATTGGCTAAATACAAGTTACCCTATACAGATTGCTGGAAACAAATCACCATGTAGAGAGATCAGTAAGAACAAGTCACCCATTCAGCTAGAAACAAGTCACCCATTCAGCTAGAAACAAGTCACCCAGTAGAGAGATCAGCTAGATACAAGTCACCCTGTAGAGAGATCAGCTACAAACAAATCACCCTGTAGAGATATCAGCTAGATACAAGTTATCCTATAGAGATCAGCTGTAAACAAATCACCCAGAAGAAATATGTGCTGGAAACAAATCACCATGTAGAGAGATCAGTTAGGAACAAGTCACCCAGTAGATAGTTCAGCTAGAAACAAGTTACACTGTAGAGAGATCAGCTACAAACAAATCACACTGTAGAAAGATCAGCTGGAAACAAGTTACTCTATAGAGAATCAGCTGCAAACAAATCACCCTGTAGAAATATGTGCTGGAAACAAATCACCATGTAGAGAGTACAGTGCAGCTAGAAACAATTCACCCTGAAAACAGTTCAGCTATAAACAATGAGAGTTTCAGCTACAGTTCAGTTATGTAAGAAGTCACCTTATTAACTACAGTATGTGATAATCATTCAGTGTTAAATATACAAATATTTAATCAGACAAAAAGCTATACAAACAATTACTTCTTTTGTTCCATAATTCCTGCAGTAAAGAAAATAAAACAAGTTAAAAGGAAGCACCAAAGCCAGTTTACGGCTGGCTTTGTGGCTTGCAATACAAACGGATATCTAAACCAAAACAGCCAAGCTGTAAAAAAAGAGTGCGGCCTTCAAAAAGGCCAGGGTGAAAAAGATGTGAAATCCAAAGTGGCGGCCAAGAAATGGCTGTGATGGTAGGTTAATGGCAAAAATTTTAATTATGACAATTCAGGTGAATTTGGTGCCGAATCCTAGTGGAGGAGGCAACGCAAATTCACCTGAATTGTCGTAATTAAAATTTTTGCCATTAACCTACCATCACAGCCATTTCTTGGCCGCCACTTTGGATTTCACATCTTTTTCACCCTGGCCTTTTTGAAGGCCGCACTCTTTTTTTACAGCTTGGCTGTTTTGGTTTAGATTGTGCTTTATTTTGTGCACATGATTTAAATTATAACTATGGTTTACTCAAGAAGTAATTTTATGTATGCAAAAGGTTTTTGATAGCTATCACAAGTAGGCAATACATCAATTTTTAGATTACCAGATGTTTATCTTGACAGCAGTTGATTTGTAGTATAATATGGTTTGTACTATGTGTCTACAAGTGCATAGCTACATATGTTATAGCAGTACATAAATAGTATTAGAGCTACACACACATGTTGCACACGGATTGGAAATACACTTATAAGTATGAGTTGAATCACTGCTATGAATTTTATATGGCAAATGTAGCATGCAAAAACAAAACAAAAAAACAACTATAGCATGAGGCGAAGCCAAGTGCTATATTTCATCTCGAAACCGAATTTGACCAAACAAGGCTTCCACACACATCCACTTCTATAACTTTGAAGCACCATAACTCATTGTAGAAGTATGCCATTAATTTCAAATTTTGACCTGGTATTTTGCCATGCCATGGAAGAATTGTGAGAAACGTTTAGGCCAATTGCTTGCTGACTGGTGAAGTTACAGTCGGTTAAAGTCAGAGAATTGGATGTGTGTGGAAGCTTTGTTTTGTCAAACTCAGCAACATATAGAGAGTTCAACTACATATGTTACAAGTCACCATCTGGAGAGTTTAGATCATAACAAGTTACCTTGTAGACACATAGTTTACCTACCTATAAGCAATTCACTCTATAGAGAGCTCCGCTACAAGCAAGTCTCCCTGTAGAGACTTAAGCTACATACATAGTTACTCTGTAGAGTTACAGCTCTCTACAGGGGACTTATTTATATATGAACTCTCTACAGGGTGGCAACATGTTGTAGCTAAATTCTTCATCCTGCAGAGGGCTTAACTACGTATGCTACAAGGCTATACTTTGAAGTGTTTAGCCACATTACAAGTCACCCTGAAGGGAATTCAGTTACAAACAAGTCACTCTGTAGAGAGTACAAGACACTCTGTATAGAGTTCAACTTTGTAACTAGTGAACTGTAGTGAATTCAACCGTGTTACAAGTTACCCTGTAATTAAGCTTTCTAAATGGTGACTTATAATGTAATCTACAATGTTTAACTTATGTAGCTGAACTCTACAGGGTGACTGGTAACCTAGCTGAACTCTCTACAGAAGGACTTGTCTTGTGGTTGAACTCTCGACAGAGTGACTTGTTTGCAATATGTGATTTGTCCAAACCACTGGTTTTTCTACGATAATTAATTCACCTATATGCTAGGTTTTAGCTCATTCCTTTAAGGTTTCCCTGGTAGGCGTGGCTAGTATTTTACAGCTTAATTGATACACACTGTTGATTTTCACACTGCTGTACTTTCATGGTCCTTAACTTGATTTCTTTCAAAGGATTGAGGTTTGATTAAAAACCTATCCACGCACTGATTCTCAGCTTTTTTCTGTCTATCAGTGGGTTTACCATGTGGGCATGACAACATATTGGTGTTATTATTTGTGAATTGTTGTTAATAACTCTGCAACTGTTTAATATATTCAAACAAGTACCAAGATTTGCCTAATAAACCCCTATATGTGTTTCAAATTTCAGATAGTGGGTGTGTGTTGTGTAGCAACTTTGTGAAAGAAGAAAAAGAAAAAAAAATACAAAGACAAGTTAAGAGAATTTTTGAAGGTTCGTTATCATGGGAATGCTTGGAGCAATTATGCTGAACTTTGATATATGGACTGCTGAAGGTGGAGAGCATTTCCGTTACAAAATTCATCTAATTTTGTAAAGGCGGCATGGAGATACAAACATGTGAAAATTGTGTCATTGTTTTTTTTCTGCCAATACCACTGCGTAGCCACGTTCTTGGACTGCATGACACACCTCCATGTGTCTTGATGGGTTTTTTTCTCATTAACCTTTTCATTGCTATGAATTTGCTGTAAACACATTTCTTTGATATTTAACTGTTTAATAAATTCTAGGAGACATTGGAGGTTCATGGTCAACAATTTAAAGCAGATTATACTGCTGTGGCAAAGCACAACACATTTTAAGTTAAAAGAAATACCTAAAGCTGGCCATAGGCTGGCTTTAGGTATGAAATTACAAAAAGAAGTGATATCTAATCAAAAACAGCCAAGCTGTAAAAAAATGGTGTGGCCTCCAGGGTGAAAAAAAAAGTGAAATCCAAGGTGGTGGCCAAGAAATGGCTGTGATAGTAAGTTAATGGAAAAAATTTTAATAACGACAATTCAGGTGAATTTGTGTTGCCTCCTCCAAGTTTCACCAGGATTCAGCACTAAATTCACCTGAATTGTCATTATTAAGATTTTTACCATCTTTTTTCACCCTGGCTTTTCTGGAGGCCGCATCCTTTTTTTACAGCTTGACTGTTTTTGATTAGATATAGACTACTGAAGGTGGAGGGTATTCCCATTACAAAATTCATCAAATTTTGTAAAAGCAACATGGAGGTATAAATATGTGAAAATTATGTCATTGTTTTTCTGTCAATACCACTGCGTAGCCAGCTTCTTGGGCTGCATGACACACCTCAATGTGTCTTGATGGGTTTGTTCTCATTTAACCTTTTCATTATTATGAATTTTCTGTAATCACATTTCTTTGATAATAAAATGTTTCTTTAATGCTTAATAAATTCTAGGAGACATTGGAGGTTCATGGTCAGCAATTTAAAGCAGATTATACTGCTGTGGTAAAGCACAACACATTTTTGAAGTATGACTATATCAAGGTATGTTAAATTCGCTGCAGTTAAATTATTCTTTTGCTACTTGAGAAAAAAATGCTAGCAGTACGTATGTTTTGTGTACTAAGGTTTTGGAGTTTTACTTGCAATTTGATTTAAAATGTATGTATGTACGTATGTCAATGTACGTATGGAAATGGATTGGTGATCTAACCAATCCATTTCCTGCATACATCCTTTCTTGCTCTGAAATTTTCAAAGTCTTTACAGGGGTAATTTTTGAACTACAGTATGTTGACTCATTTGTTAACTCTATCTAATCAAAAACAGCTAAGCTGTAAAATAAAGTGTGGCCCCTAAAAAGGCCATGGTACAAAAGGATGTGAAATCCAAGGTGGCGGCCAAGAAATGGCTGTGATGGTAGGTTAATGGTAAAAAATTTTAATAACAACAATTCATGTGAATTTGTGTTTCGGCACCAAATTCACCTGAATTGTCATTAAAATTTTTACCATTAACCTACCATCACAGCCATTTCTTGACCACCACCTTGGATTTCACATCTTTTTTCACCATGGCCTTTTTAGGGGCCGCACTTTTTTTATAGCTTAGCTGTTTTTGATTAGATATCACTTCTTTTTATACTTGTATACCCCAAAAGCCGGCAGTAGGCCGACTTTGGGGCTTTTTTAACATATCCTTTTTCTTTACCACAGCAAGAATAAAAAGACAAAGCAGATTTTTAATACTTCAACTGTTTTTTGATTTTATCAGTAATTATACAAATTATATATACAGTATATATACCATACCTGTGGATGAGATCAAAAGCGCCGCACTGTGGTATATAACTGATATACCACGGCAAACTGCGGTATATAACTGATATACCACGCTTTGTGGCTACGCTTACCATATATGGTGTAACTTCACACATTCCGCGAAATCCTTATCTAAACGGTAAACAAGTCTCTAATAACAAGTGCCTAAATCAACCAACAATTATTCACCTCAGGAACTGGAACAAGTTTCGATGAACTCTTGTCTCCTTCGTGGATAACTCACTAATTGCGACTATGTGGGCGTGGCACCGTTAAAAGTGTAGAACGTCTGATCCATCAAGAATTTCTATTGATTTCCATCTCCAGGAGGTGCTGTTTCACTATAACTTACTATCTATAATCGTTTTCATCTACTAGGGTGTAGAATATAACAGTTATAACACGATTGCTCGGGATATGACTAAATATACGCACTCTCACTCGAGCGCTGCTCGCTCTCGTAAATAATGTTAGTCATATCCCTCGTAAGCGTGTTATAACTATAAAATATTTATTTATTACATGTCTATTATTCCCCACTGGATAACTTGTTCACAGCTGATCTCTCTACTAAGGGACTTGAAATGTAGCTGAACTCTCTACAGGTTGATTTGTTTGTAGTTGAACTCTCTACAGGGTGATTTGTTTGCAGCTGAACTCTCTACAGGGCGATTCGTTTTCAGCTGAACTCTCTACAGGATGGTTTCTTTGTCACTGAATTCTCTACAAGGTGACTTGTTTCTAGCTGCTCTCTCTACAAGATGACTTCCTCTAGCTGATCTCTCTACAGGGTGACTTTTATCTAGCTGAACTATCTTCAGGATCATCTGTTTGTTAGCTTAACTCTCTACAAGGTGACTTTTTCTAACTGATCTCTCTATAGGGTGGCCTGATCTCTCAGTAGGGTGACTTTTATTTAGCTGAACACTCTACAGAATGATTTGTTTGTAGCTGAATTCTCTACAGGGTGATCTGATCTCTCTGGGTGATTTGTTTGTAACTGATATCTCTACAGGTAGATTTGTTTGTAAGTGAACTCTCTACAAGGTGATTTATTTGTAGCTCATTTCTCTACAGGGTAATTTGTTTGTAGCTTACACAACTCTCTACACTGAACTCTCTACAAGGTGACTTGTTTCTAGCTGATCTCTCTACAAGGTGACTTCCTCTAGCTGATCTCTCTACAGGTTGATTTGTTTGTAGCTGAACTCTCTACAGGGTGATTTGTTTGCAGCTGAACTCTTTACAGGGTGGTTTGCTTGTAGCTGAACTCTCTACATGATGGTTTCTTTGTCACTGAACTCTCTACAAGGTGACTTGTTTCTAGCTGATCTCTCTACAAGGTGACTTCCTCTAGCTGATCTCTCTACAGGGTGACTTGTATCTAGCTGAACTATCTACAAGATGATCTGTTTGTAGCTGAAATCTTTACAGGGTGACTTGTTTCTAGCTGATATCTCTATAGGGTAACTTGTTTCTAGTTGAACTCTCTACAGAGTGGGTTCTTTATAGCTGAACTCTCTACAAGATGACTTCTTCTAGTTGATCTCTCTATAGGGTGACCTGATCTCTCTGTAGGGTGACTTTTATCTAGCTGAACTCTCTACAGGGTAATTTATTTGCAGCTGAACTCTATGCAGGGTGATTTGTTTGTAGCTGAACTCTCTACAGGATGGTTTCTTTGTAGCTGAACTCTCTACAAGGTGACTTCTTCTAGCTGATCTCTCTACAGGGTGACTTGCATAGCTGAACTCTCTACAGGGTGATCTGTTCATAGCTGAACTCTGTACAAGGTGATCTGTTCATAGCTGAACTCTCTACAGGGTGATTTGTTTGTAGCTGAAATCTCTTCTTTCAAACTGATCTCACTGTAGGGTATCTTGTTTGTAGCTGAACTCTCTACAGGATGGTTTCTTTGTAGCTGAACTCTCTACAGAGTGATTTTTTTTTATAAGTAAACTCTATATAGGGTGATTTGTTTGTACCTGAACTTTCTACAGGGTGATTTGTTTATAGCTGAAGACTCTGCAGGGTAATTTGTTTGTAGTTGATCTCTCTACAGGGTTTCTTTGCAGCTGAGATCTCTACAAGGTGACTTCTTCTAGCTGAGCTGTCTCTTGTTTCTAGCTGATCTCATTACAGAGTAACTTGTTTGTATAGTTGAACTCTTTACAGGGTGGTTTTTTGGTTGCTGAACTCTCTACACGGTGACTTGTTTGTAGCAAAATTCTCTACAGAGTGACTTGTTTATAGCTGAATTCTCTACAGAGTGACGTACTTGTAGGCCCCGGCGATTATGCCAGCAAAATTTAAAGCATAATAGGTGACCAAAAGCATCAATCATAATGCCAGCATATTAGGGACAATATTTGAAAATTTAATTAAAATGCACAGTACGCCCGCCCGAAAGAAAGCAAATGATCACTGCCAATAGCATTATTAGTGCCTTTCATATTTAAAAACACGTAGTATAACTTATTAAACCGTTTCTTTGTTGGTTATTCACACTTTGCAGAAATAAGATCGAGATACTCTAATAGAGCAGTCACTTACTCTAATGCAACAGTCAGGAAAGGCTAATATACTCTAATAAAACAGTCAGTTTTAGAGCATAATCTTGATTTTGAAAGCATAATTATTTTTATAATAGCTTAATTTTTGAGCATAATAGGTAAAATTTTGGGCATAATAGCCTACTTACTTGTAGCTGAACATTGTATAAACTATAAAGTGATTTGTCTGTAGCTGAACTCTCTACAGGGTTACTTGTTTGCAGCTGATCTCTATACGGTAACTTGTTTGTATAGATGAACTCTCTACAGAGTAGTTTCTTTGTAGCTGAACTCTCTCCACCGTGACTTGTTTGTAGCTGAATTCTCTAGAGAGTGTAGCCGAACTCTCTACAGGGTGCATGACTTGCTTATAGCTGAACTGTCTTCAGTGTGACTTGTAATGTTCTGATTCTTCTGAATCACTACAGCGATATATTTGTAGCTGAACTCTCTATAGGTGACTTGCTTCTTCCTGAACTGTCTATGAGATTAACTGTTTGCAGCCGAACTCCCTACAGAATAACTTGCAATATAATAGAATTTAGCTGAATGCTCTATTAGGGTGACTGTTCTATTAGAGTATCTCGATCTCGCATCTGCTACACGGGGTTGGCTTTTGAATCATAAGTCAGTGGTTTGTAATCCGATTCTTCTGTACTACTGCAAGGACTTTGTATGAAGATTATTCCAGCTATACACCGATTTTCAGCTCATTGCTCTAAGCGGTTTGCCTAGTAGGCGTGAAAACTAATACAACTTGTTTGTTTAGATGAACTCTCTGCAGGGTAGTTTCTTTGTAGCTGAACTCTCTCCACAGTGACTTTTTTGTAGCTAAATTCTCTAGAGATTGTAACCGAACTCTCTACAGGGTGCATAACTTGTTTATAGCTGAACTCTCTTCAGTGTGACTTGTAATGTTCTGATTCTTCTGAATCACTACAGCGATATATTTGTATAGCTGAACTCTCTATAGGGTGACCTGCTTCTTGCTGAACTGTCTATAAGATTAACTATTTGCAGCTGAACTCCCTACAGAATAACTTGCAATGTAATAGAATTCTATAATGGAGTAAATGAATTAGCTGAATGCTCTATTAGGTTGACTGTTCTATTAGAGTATCTCTATCTCTCATTTGCTACACGGGGTTGGCTTTTGAATCATAACTCAGTGGTTTGTAATCCGATTCTTCTGTACCACTGCAAGTACTTTCTATGAAGATTATTCCAGCTATACACCAATGTTCAGCTCATTGCTCTAAGCGGTTTGTCTAGTAGGCGTGAAAACGAATACTTTTTTATCCATAAAAATCGATCGCATAATTGTGACACAGGTTGGGTTTTGTGTCATATCTCCATAGTCTTTATCTCGATTCCTATCAAACCACCAAAAGGCACTCCTACGGTGGTTACTCCATCTACATAGCAAATTTCTATTCATTCCATGGAGCGGTTTACCCTGTAGGCGTGACAACAAATTGATCTTGTTTTATGCAAATAATCGGTCATAAATCCTGAACAATTCATCGGATGTGCACCAAATTTGATACTAGGATTCACCTTTGGACTCCCTTTGTGTGTGCCACATTTCACGGTGATCGGAGTACGAGTTTGGGTTCTATAGCAATTTTTGCAAGTGTGCAAAAAGACGAAGAAGAAGGAAAAGAAAACGAAGAAGAATAATCGAAACTTTGGCAGCTCGTATCTCGGAAATGGCAGGAGCGATTTTTTTCAAATTTTGGAATGTAGACTCCCCTAGCTGGTGGGCAACTCTGTAGCAAATTTAGTTCCAATCGGATAAGGGATCACCGAGATACAAAGGTGTGAAAATGACATTTTCTTTCTTCCCGTAAATATACCCATGGCGTGGTGCGCTGGGCACGACACACTATCGTGTGTCTTGATGTTCAGTTTCATTTCGTTTTGAATAGAATGTAATATAGTAATATATTCCTTTTTTCTTTTACCACCACACAAAAATACATTTTACTAGTGTGAAGTTTTTGTGCAGGTTTACCCCCCTACATATACTACTACATGGGGAAATATATGTTTTGGCTGTATCATTTCCATTGCAATATCTGTTCTACAATGATGTGATTGATCTGATTTGATTGATGCTTAATCTCACGATAGTCGGCAGAAGCTGTTCTTCCTTACCAGATCACACACACACACAACAATAAACACAGTACAAAACATACAGTAACCACTAAACAACCATGTTGCACACAAACATATAAAATAACTATACTAACCAAGCTTATTTAAGTAAAATCCCTTAAAAAGAGGATATAAATGACTAGTGAATCATGGCACAAGTAACATGAAGTATCCGCTGTAGAACAATCTAACAAAGTTAAACACTTTCTAATGTGTTTTACTACACAATCACTACAAAGCTACGTGTTCTTCCTGCTGTAGTTGCGTAGAACGAGTGGCTGCCCGAATTTATTACAGCCGTGCTGTGCAAAAGCTAACAGGTAACTGTCAAGTTTATCTTGAACTTAATGCATAATGTGCAAGGTAGGCAATGCTTGAATTATTTCAAGATAGACGTCTAGAGTGAATAGCACCACTCTAATAAATTTGAGAAGCCACTCGTTCTATGCCACTACAGCAGGAAGAACACGTAGCTTTGTAGCAATTGTGTAGTAAAACACATTAGAAAGTGTTTTAACTTTGTTAGATTGTTCTACAGCGGATATGTCATGTTGCTCAACCATCGATATTGTGTTCTTGGCAGAGTTGCTGCAAGGTGAATAGTGTATAAGTGCTATAGAGGATATAAATAGCTGTAAATACTTAGAAAATGGCTAATCTTGTATTCCTGGAGAATTGACCTTTGGTCTGGTCCAGGTTTTAACCATCCCCGTTTGCAGGTTAGCAACGCTGTCCTTGCAATGTGTATGGTATCTATGTTATGGTCCAAATAAGATCGGTGGATCGAGAACCAAGCATAGCTTTCTGTCAAAAATAATTCCTAAGTCTTTTTGTTTATCCACTTCCTTAAACTGGTGACCATCTACTAGGATCATAGGAGAGAGAGGAAATCACATGACAATAGATTATTTGACATTAAATTTCATTCTACTTGATGCAATCCATGCCTGGATTTTCTGTAGGTCAGAGCACAATGTTTCTTTCACAATGTCATGATTTTCACCGGAACATATTGATGTAGTGTTATCAACAAAATTAACTGTAGTAATATTCTGTGTGACTAGCAAAGAAATCTCATTAATATATGCAGTAATAATGGGTCATGTGCATTCTGTAGAATTCCACCCTTTACAGGAGACCAAGGAGACTTCATGTCCTTATGTAAGACAGACTGTATACAATGGGAAAGTGGTAAACCAGGTCAGTTCAATGACACGAACACCTAAGGCACATAACCGCTCCAAGAGTATAATATGATCTGGTGAATCAATTGCCTTTCTGAGATCCAAAACAACAGTGCGTACTGCTTGACCAGCATCTAAGGCTTGTGTTATTGAATCCATGACAAACAAGAGAATCTGCTCAGTAGATCTTCCTGCATGTGATATTGACTCAAGAGTCAGATCTGCTCAAAATAAAAATTAATACTTAGTTGAGAGGCAACTAGCTTCTCTAATATCTTAGCAAGAATAGGAACAACAGAAACCAGTCTAAACCTGGAAGGATCATATCTACAACAAGATTTATGGACAGCTGTAACATTGCTTTTTTCAATCATTAGGAATAAATCCACAATGTAAGGATGTATTATATAGTTTAGTTAGAGGCTCAGTAATCTCAAATGAAACTTCTTTAAAAAATCGAGACCATCTGGTCCTGTAGGCTTGCAGATATCAAGTAAGGCTCAAATGAAGAGTAGTTTTCTATGTAATAGTTGTAACATGGGCATGAGGGCTTTGCCTGATATGTATGCCCAGTCGGGCATACATATCAAGCAAAGCCCGAATGCCCGTGTTACAGCTAATATGTAACACTTATTAGGCTGATAGCCTGCACAGGACGATCAATCACCCAAGCCAATACGATTGCAACCACTGGATGTATTATATATCCATACCCAAAATTTTTGATTATGGGTCAGCAGCTAGTATGTTCTGGTTACGTTTGGTTATGATAAACGGACATATCCTACTAGTAGTGATATCACGGAGAATTTTCATTACGCGAGTTTAATGTTTTAATCAGTGCTGTTGAATCGTTTATGAAATACTTACGGAGCTGACTAAAAGCCTAGATAGGTAAGTTTGCTTGTAGAGTGGTTACTTCGTGCAGAGTGGTAGCTTCGTGATGGGGGCGTGTCCGTATTCGAAAACGTGCAAAAATGATTGGTGAATAAGCTATAGCACTAGTTCTCACCTTAACCCAACGTTTTTCAACTCGAAGGATGGCGAGGATACCAAAACTCTCTCCGTCTGAGTGGTTTTCATGGCAAAATCCAAGTCGTGCTTCCAAATCATGTGAATATTAATTGGTCTCACGATCGATTTCAGCATCGAAGTCTGTATAAACACTGCCCAGTTGTAGCCTTGCAACATTTCGTATGTAGCCCGGCAAGCTGGGCTACATACGAAATGTAGCCTGGGCGGTTCCTTTGATTTGAGGTGTAAAGTGTTATGTGTTCAAATATTCACTTAGCTGTTACATAATTATTTGGATCAAGACACACGGTAGTGTGTCGTGCGGCCCAAGAAGCCGGCGCGCCACACCGTGAGTATATTGACAGGAAGAACGAAAACGTCATTTTCACACCTTTGTATCTCGGTGATCACTTATCTGATTGGAACCAAATTTGCTACACAGTTGCCCGCCAGTCAAGGGAGTCTACATTCCAAATTTGAAGGAAATCGCTCCAGCCATTTCCGAGATACGAGCTGCCAAAGTTTGGTTTTTTTTTTCGTTTTTTTTTTCTTCTTCTTCGTCTTTTCGCACACTTGCAAAAATTGCTATAACAAGCAAACGCGTGCTCCGATCGCCTTGAAATTTGGCACACAGAAAGGGAGTCCAAGGGCGAATTCTAGCATCAAATTTGGTACAAATCCGATGAATGGTTCAGGAGTTATGACCGATTATTCGCGTAAAACAAGATCGATTTGTTGTCACGCCTACAGGGTAAACCGCTTCATGGAATGAGTTGAAAATTGCTATGTAGATGCATTAACCATCGTAGGAGTGCCTTTTGGTGGTTTGAAAGGAATCGAGATAAAGACCACGGAGATATGACACAAAACCCAACCTGTGTCACAATTACGCGATCGATTTTTATGAATAAAAAAAGTATTAGTTTTCACGCCTACTAGGCAAACCGCTTAGACAATGAGCTGAAAATAGGTGTATAGCTGGAATAATCTTCATAGAAAGTCCTTGCAGTAGTACAGTAGAATCGGATTACAAACCACTGAGTTATGATTCGAAAGCCAACTCCGTGTAGCAAATGCGAGATCGAGATACTCTAATAGAACAGTCACCCTAATAGAGCATTCGGCTAATTTATTTACTCCATTATAGAATTTTATTACTTCACAAGTTATTCTGTAGGGAGTTCAGCTGCAAACAGTTAATCTTATAGACAGTTCAGCAAGAAGACAATCACCATGTGGAGAGTTAAGCAAATATACCACTATAGAGATTCAGAACATTACAAGTCACACTGAAGAAAGTTCAGCTATAAACAAGTCATGCACTGTGTAGAGAATTCAGCTACAATTAAGTCACTCTCTAGAGAATTCAGTTACACAGAATTCAGCTACACACAAGTCACTATGGAGAGAGTTCAGCTATACCCTTTAGAGTGATCAGTTACAAACAAAACACTTTGCAGGGTGTTCAACTGCAACAAATCAATTACCTTTAGAGCGATCAGCAATGAACAAATCAACACAAATCTACCTTTAGAGAGATCAGCTAGAAACAAATCACCCTGAAGAGAGTTCAGCTACAAAAAATCACCCTGTAGAGACATCAGCTAGAAACTAGACACAATGTAAGGAGTTCAGCTACAAGTAAATCACCCTGTAGAGAGTTCAGCTAAAACAAATCAACCTGCAGAGAGATCAGCTACAAACAAATCACCTTATAGAGAGTTCAGCTACAAACAGATTACCTGTAGAGAGATCGGCTACAAACAAATCAACCTGCAGAGAGATCAGCTATATACACACAAATCAACTTTTACAGAAATCAGCTACAAACAAATCACCCTGTAGAGAGATCAGCTAGAAACTACACACAATGTAAGGAGTTCAGCTACAAACAAATCACCCTGTAGAGAGATCAGCTACAAACTAGACACAAAGTAAGGAGTTCAGCTACAAGCAAATTACCCTGTAGAGAGTTCATCTACAAACAAATCAACCTGTAGAGCAATCAGCTAGAAACAAATCACCCTGAAGAGAGGTCAGCTACAAAAAATCACCCTGTAGAGAGATCAGCTAGAAACAAATCACCCTGAAGAGAGGTCAGCTACAAAAAAATCACCCTGTAGAGAGATCAGCTACAAACAAATTGCCCTGTAGAGAGATCGGCTACAAACAAATCAACCTGCAGAGAGATCAGCTACACACAAATCAACTTGTAGAGAGTTCAGCTACAAACAAATTACCCTGTAGAGAGATCGGCTACAAACAAATCAGCCTGTAGAGAGTTCAACTAAAACAAATCAACCTGCAGAGAGATCAACTACAAACAAATCACCTTATAGAGAGTTCAGCTACAAACAAATTACCCTATAGAGAGATCGGCTACAAACAAATCAACCTGCAGAGAGATCAACTACACACAAATCAACTTGTAGAGAGATCATTTACAAACAAATCACCCTGTAGAGAGATCAGCTAGAAACTACACACAATGTAAGGAGTTCAGCTACAAATAAATCACCTTATAGAGAGTTCAGCTACAAACAAATCACTCTGTAGAGAGATCAGCTAGAAACTGGACACAATGTAAGGAGTTCAGCTACAAGCAAATCACCCTTTAGTGAGTTCAGCTACAAACAAATCAACCTGCAGTGAGATCACCTACAAAAAAGCACCTTGTACAGAGTTCAGCTACAAACAAATTACCCTGTAGAGAGATCGGCTACAAACAAATCAACCAGTAGAAAGATCAGCTACACACAAATCAACTTGTAGAGAGATCAGCTACAAACAAATCACCCTGTAGAGAGATCAGCTAGAAACTAGTCACAATGTAAGGAGTTCAGCTACAAGTAAATCACCCTGTAGAGAGTTCAGCTACAAACAAATCAACCTGCAGAGAGATCATCTACAAATAAATCACTTTATAGACAGTTCAGCTACAAACAAATTACCTTGTAGAGAGATCGGCTGCAAATTAATCAACCTGCAGAGAAATCAGCTACACACAAATCAACTTGTAGAGAGATCAGCTACAAACAAATCACCCTGTAGAGAGATCAGCTAGAAACTAGATACAATGCAAGGAGTTCAGCTACAAGCAGAATCACCCTTTAGTGAGTTCAGCTACAAACAAATCAACCTGCAGTGAGATCACCCACAAAAACGCACTTGTACAGAGTTCAGTTACAAACAAATCACCCTGTAGAGAGATCAGGTAGAAGAATTCACCTTGTAGAGAGTTCAGCAACAAAGAAACTACCATGTAGAGAGTTCAGCTGCAAACAAATCACCCAGTAGAAAGATCAGCTAGAAGAAGTTACCATGTACAGAATTCAGTTACAAAGAAACCATCATATAGAGAGTTCAGCTACAAAGAAATTACCCCGTAGAGAGTTCAGCTAGAAGAAGTCACCTTGTAAAGAGTTTAGCTACAAAGAAACCATCATGTACAGAGTTCAGCTACAAAGAAATCACCTGTACAGAATTCAACTACAAACAAATCACCCTGTATAGAGATCAGCTAGAAGAAATTACCTTGTAGATAGTTCAGCTACAACAATTCACCCTGTAGAAAGATCAGCTAGAAGAAGTCACCTTGTAGAGTGTTCAGTTACAAAGAAACCATCATGTAGAGAGTTCAGCTGCAAATAAATCACTCTGTAGAGAGTTCAGCTACAAAGAAACCACCATGTGGAGAGTTCAGCCTCATACAAACCACCTTGTAGAGAATTCAACTACAACAAATCACCCTGTAGAGAATAAGTTACCTTGTAGAGAGTTCGGCTACAAAGAAACCACCATGTAGAGAGTTTAGCTGCAAACAATTCACCTGTAGAGAGTTCAGCTAGAAACAAATCACCCCGTAGAGAGATCAGCTGGATGAAGTCACCTTGTAGAGAGTTCAGCTACAAAGAAACCATCATATAGAGAGTTCAGCTGCAAACAAATCACCCTGCAGAGAGTTCAGCTACAAAAAAATCACCCTGTAGAGAGTTCAGCTAGACGAAGTCACCTTATAGAGAGTTCAGCTACAAAGAAACCATCATGTAGAGAGTTCGGCTATAAAGACACCGCCATGTAGAGAGTTTAGCTGCAAACAAATCAACTGTAGAGAGTTCAGCTAGAAACAAAATATCCTGTAGAGAGACCAGCTAGAAGAGGTTACCTTGTAGAGAGTTCAGCTACAAAGAAACCATCCTGTATGTAGTTCAGCTACATTTCAAGTCACCCAGTAGAGAGATCAGCTGCAAAAAAAATCCTGTGGGGAATAATGAGCATGTAATTAATATATGTATATAATTTGTATAAATACTAATAAAATCAAAAATAATTGAAGTACTAAAATTCTTCTTTAAGTTCTTTTCTTCTTCCTGTAGTAAAGAAAAAAACACATGGGTTAAAAAAGCCCCAAAGCCAGCCATAGGCCGGCTTTGCAGTATACAAATACAAAAAGAAGTGATATCTAATCAAAAACAGCCAAGCTGTAAAAAAAAGGTGCGGCCCCCATAAAGGCCATGGTGAAAAAAGATGTGAAATCCTAGGTGGCGGCCAAGAAATGGCTGTGATGGTAGGTTAATGGTTACATTTTAATAACGGCAATTCAGGTGAATTTTGTGCCACTTGGTCTTGGCACCAAATTCACCTGAATTGTTGTTATTAAAATGTAACCATTAACCTACCATCACAGCCATTTCTTGGCCGCCACCTTGGATTTCACATCTTTTTTCACCATGGCCTTTATGGGGGCCGCACCTTTTTTTTACAGCTTGGCTGTTTTTGATTAGATATTCAGTATAAGGTTTCATTGCTATGAATGTAACCCAGTAATTAAAGTGGCCACTACCAAGATGTCTATAAATAACCACAAACAGGTTTGTGGCATCCATGAGGAGAAATAGAACTGCTTATATTATATATCAGCATCATAATTCTTTATATTTGGTCCACCTATCATACAGTATGATAGTACTGTATAGTAGGGACCACAAAGGAGTAGGTGTGGCCCACGAAATAACATTACCCCAAAACTCAATTTTCCCTGACAATGATTAAGCAGTATTGGTTAGGTAAAACTAAACCCAAACAAGCTTTCAGATCGACCCGAAATGCTTTCAACAAGTTGCTATGGAATTTTTTTTTTAATTTAAAAGCAGAATTTTCTACCTACTGGCTGAGTGAATGATTCCTTCAGACAAGCATAACTCAATAATGGCTAATGCTACAGGCTTGATTTTTTCACTGTTTGACATCGCTTTGGCCCGATAGGTGCCTTTTGGCATACCGCAGTACATACAATGCATTCTTCATGGACTTGCCAGTGTCCTCCTTTGTGTCCCATTCATCATTACTGACAGAGAAAAGTGTCGATTTGGCAGTAGCATGTAATGGCTTCCCATCATAACAGAAATCGTTTGTATTTTTCATAATGGCTATTGTGATTGCAGAGGTGCTTTTTGAACAGCTGTTGATTTGTACTGCTGTGTAACGGGTTTAACATGGCTGACAACGAAGAATAATGGATGCTTCACTTTTCAAACGACAACTGATATAACTTGGGTGTGCGGCACCATTTCTTTCGGTATGCGTGGATTGCATAGGTGTTTTTCGAACAGTTCTTAATTCATACTGCTGTGTAACGGTTTGAACATAGCTGACAACAAACTGTAATGGATACTTCACTTTTCATACAAATTGATATAGCCGGGGTGCACGGCAGTCTGCATGGGTTCACCAGTCATAATAATTATTTACAAATAAAGTTAGCAAACAGGTACACAAAAATTTTGAAATTTTTTCAACTATAGTAGGGACCATGGCATATTGATAAAAAGTACTGAAACAAGTTGAAATAGTCCATGATAGTAAAACAATAAGAAGTGTTATATCCCTACTGTACATTTCCGTTATGGTATCTTCAGCACAGTAGGGATAACTCTTCGTACTGTTTTACTGTGATTTTAATATCATGCACTACTCTAGCGTGTTTCAGTACTTTTTATCGATGTGCTGTGGTCCCTACTCTAATAAAAACAATTCTTGTGTACTTGTAATATTGTTGACACAAGTCTTGTCATTAGCTTCCAGGCTTGTTGGCTCATGTTTTGTCGTCAGCTTCCAGGTTTGCCTGTTCAAGTTTGTCATAAACCTCTGGGCTAGCCTGTTCAATTGTTGTTAGCTGTTGGGTTATGTTTGAGTTTGGTCACCACCTTTGTTTAATTATGGTAAGCTTTTGCCATTAGCATGTTTGTATACCCATAGAGGTCCCATTTCTGGGATAACCGAATCCTTCCCAGACTAGTGCGCATTTGTTATAAAATAACGCAAAGTGTAACATTTTGTAATAGGCAAGTTAAATCGTTCTTCAAGTTGAAAACTACTGTTTAATAACAAAGAAAATATTATAGAGACAGGTAAAGTCGATACTTGGCTGCTTTATCCTGTATGTGTCATGATGGACACGAGTGCAGATACACATGCGCAACAGCAAAAATGAGACAAATCACGAAGAAGCCAGCTGTGAAATGGATTGCACTGTAAGAATAGTTTTTTTGGGGTGTAATACACCTTTTTCAATAGTCAGTTGGGATTCCATTGTTTGTTTGGGCTGGTTTTTACCAAAGTTCTTCGTTGCAGTTATTGTTATGTAAACAAAAACAACATAGCTGACCTCCTTAGTTTATAGCGAGTGTTTAGATTATGTTGTTACTGTGTAGTTCTGTATATTGGATAGTTGGTATGATATGATTCGGCAATTCAACCATTAGTCCCTGAGAATTTGGCCGTGAAAGGGTTAATTAAGGGAAACCATATTAAGTTTAATTGCACAGCATGTTTGTGGTAATGTGCAAACAAAAGCAGAAATCTATGGACCACAGTGAAGTGTCTCAGTGAGCTAACAGAACCAGCTGTCAGACCGCCCAGCTACTGTTGCTGATACAGAACTATTAGCTTGTCACAACTCTAGTTAATTCAGTTGGTGAACAGTATTAGCTGCCATCACATGATTACTATTTAACATGCAGTCAGGTGCTCATTTTCCACCCATCTCAAGGAAATGTGTGTGTGTGGGGCTGCCTGCAAGCCTCCCGACCACCCCCAAGCATACACTTACAGTACATATTGGCTAGCCCCACTACACCCCCGAGGCAGTTGGATAACACGAAGTCTTATCACCCCTGAACGTACAGTATACATATATACATACAGATAATGCACAGACGCCACAACATGCAGATAATAAATTCATTTTATCACATGTTTACCTTGCCTTGCAGTGTCGTAATCCTGTGCTGCTCTATTTACCAAAGGGGGGAGCCAAGGTGTATAATCAGCTACTGGGTAATTTTGTACAAAGTGATCTAAATACATTAGTGCGATAATAAAATTTATTATGACACAATGTATCATCTCAACATTGAATTGGTTTAAAAACATTGACATTACATGTTTGTCTTATTTAGCTATCAGAAAAAATCAGTGAACTAAAGATAAAAAACATCTCACTGTCTGAAGAGAACTCCAGTTTGACTGTGTATAAACAGAATTCAATGAAATTCAAACAAGACTTAGACACTTTAACTCAGTTGCACACAAAACTTAAAGAAGATTTTACAAAGGTTTGTGTAATGATAATGAGCAGATGTATTACAGTTGTTATTAGAATACGTAATGTGTAATGATTCATACTGTTACAGTACGTATGGTATGATATATATTACCTGGACTATAATATTACAGATAATGCATTTAAAAATGAAGTAGGGATCCAAGCAATAAGAACTAGTGAAACAAAATATATGTATGGATTATGGTATAACATAGCCCTGAGGGAAAATCTCTACATTGGTATGTCATTTATGTAGTCCATTGTTAAAATTAGGAATTTTCCCACAGAACTATGCTACAACACTATTCTTGTTTCACTGGTTGTCTACAGAGTGACTTGTTATGTAGCTGAATTCTATATGTAGTTACTTATGACATACGTATATAGCTTCACACTCTCTACATGGTAACCTGCATCACCGTTGAATTCTCTATGTGGTGACTGTATGTAGCTGCACCCCCTACAGGGTGGCCTGCATCATACGTACCTAAACTTTCTATACTGGCCAGCCTGAGTTTATAAGATGTGTACCCTGAAAGTTGCGTTTGAAGTTACATAGGTGGCTTCATGGACTTGAAGAGTATGTACTTATTTACTCTCGATTAAATCAGTTTCATCATAATGTGGGATGGAATTTTGTAGCTGTACTACAGAGAGACTTGTTACGTACATAGTTGAACCATTTACAGGGTGACTGATATACGTACATATAATGTTACATTCATTGGCTGGCTACGGTACATACATGTTAATGTACCATGGCCTTCAAAGTATGTCCAGATATAACTAAATCTGAAATCGATTGTGGAAGTTTATTATTGCTCACATGATGAAAGCAATACATCTGATTTTGCATTCTGCAACACTGAGACGAAAATGACTTTTCACCCTTGTCATCCATTCAGTTGAATAGCATTGGTTTAAGGTGATAACTAGTGCTATGGCATATTCACAAACTGTTTGGCACATTTTCAAACAAGGACCAAACCCACTTTTCAAATAACATGTGATAACGATTCTAAAGCAAAGCTTACTCCTTTAAATGTTTAGTAATGTTGTAAACAGTCTTTAAATGATTTAGCAGCTTTAAAATACTTGTAAAGTCTCTTAGTTGCATGAACTTTACCATGATACCCATAGGATTTGCCTGTTTGTGTTAACAGATGTAGTTACAGCATTAGTTGCTGCTGACCCAAGATCAAATTTTAAGAGTTATTCAGTCTATATAGCAAATCCAGTGGTACATCTTGTATTGGCTTGTATGATTAGTCACCTGTTGTGAGTTATTAGCTTGTAATTGGTATGGTACATATCAGTTGTATCAGATGTTCTCATGATTTACCTGATAGTTACACCCATGCCCTTGGGCTTTGGTGTACATATCAGCCAAATCACTCAGGCACATAATACAACAAACACAGTTTTTATTGATATCTCCACTGAATAGTTGCTGAACTTAAGAGCTGCTTTATTTTATAAATGCCACCCGTCGCCTTTGAATAGTATTAGACTACAACAAGTCTCTAAATCCCATAGTGCCACGCTCATGTCCAATAGAGACCACACTCTTAGGCAACATGAAACACAGCAATTACGTGCCTGTAACATTCACATTGCATGGGCATTTAAAGGGCTAATAGCAGCCGTACTGAATTAGAGAGAAGTGTAATGGGCTTGTTTGTACTGATCAACACTACAGTTCTTTTTTACAAGCAGCTGTCAAGGCACAACAATGAGTGGTAGTCCAATTTGTTGTACTTAGAAACATAGTACATGGCTGTAAAATTGGCAACGCATGTGCACGGGCATTTAAAAGGGTAGCAATAGCCACGCTGAAGTTAGAGGGAGGTGTAGAGGGCTTGTTTCTAGTAATTAATGATAACCCTCAAGCCCTTAGTAGCACCCTCGGGCACTACAGCCCAGGGCCTTTGAGTTTTCTAAATCCCATAAAACCCTGGTCCTTGACGTCTAACTATTATGTATTGTGTACTGTGCAGGAATTATTACAGTACACAGGTGTAATCATAAAGCATTACAAAACTCCATGTACGTGGGAGCATTATCTACATTTGTTCTGGGGTAGTTTGTTCCTAAGTTTAATCACTAAAAGATAAAAAGAAAATTTAAAACTGTTCACTCTAGTAATCACATAGTGATTTAGTTTGCCACACATTAGTCTCAATAGTAGGAGTGCAATTAATCCCAAATCGCATGGCCTTGTTTCTGTAATTGCACTGTAAAGTAGCCAACAAAACAGCAGAATAACAGAAGCATTTTAAGTGCAACGAGAAAGTAATATAATGAATAGCCAATCAAATAAGCTGACAATAGAAGCCTTTTAAGTGCAACATATGTAGACATGTTGAGTAGCCAATCAGAATTGCTGACATGTGAATCCTTTTAAGTGCAACAACAAATGTGACCCGATCTGCGAAAACCTGACACAATAGCGCATTTTCGAATTCCTGTTCATTAAATATTTATAATCTGCTTAGCCAAGTACACCTTCTGGCAAAGTTTCAGCCTCATAAACCAATAACTTTTGGAGTTACAGCTCCACAAAGTAGCAACAACAGAAAAATGGACTTGTACAGCAAGTATAGGGAAAATAAATTACAGGCACTTACTAAAACGGTTGTAACTTACGAAAGGATTGACGTACTAGGATGAAATTTTCACCATCGTGTTCGCCATGGATAGGGGAATCGTGTACTAGGTAAGTGGGTCCTTCTATCACTTATCTTCACTGTATAAAAAGGCAAAATTTGTGAAGAAAAATTGATCACGTACGATCGCTTTGACATGACATAATCAAATACTGATAACTTGCGTATTCTTGGGTCTACTGCAACAAAACAAAGATTTTGCAACTCATCTTGAGTAGGCAAATAAGATGATATCCAGGTTATTATTGTTAGTCCCTTCTGTCACTAAGAAAGAGGTGTTCAAAAAATTTACGAATATTTTTCAATATTGTGCGAATATTTCACCCATTGTTTTCAATGCTTTATAATGGAAATTTAGGCTTGCGCTATTGTGTCAGGTTTTCGGAGATCCGGTCACAAATGATGTAATACAAAGAAGGATGATGTAATCACCTGGTAGGAGTTAATGGCCACATAGAACTGGATAGATGTGTACTACAAACCATGAAGTATGATCACTATGTGATTAGTAGGCAATCATACAAATTTTTGTGCAATTATGGAATAATTGTACTCGTAACAGCCAAACTTGCACTCGGCTTCAATTTTGACTGTTACTCGTACAATTATTCCCTAATTGTACTCAAATGTGTGTGATTACCTATACTAATTAATTGATAATTAATTAATTAAAGTATAAGGAAAAATTAAGAATTTTAAGTTTGATTACAGATCAGGAATTAAATGTCCACCAGTATATCTGTATGTGTAGGCGACCTCCTTTGTTTCCCTACAGTTTTTTTCTATGATCCCAAATCAAACTTGAAATTCTCAAGTTTTTCTTATACTTGTGTACATTTTTGGAGCATTATTATGACTAATGAGCCTCACCATACTGCATCAAAAGAAAGGATGGCACCAGAGGTAATGCTTTTGACTGAACTTGTGTCCTAACTATTAATTAATGACTCAAAAGTGAAGTGACCATTATACTTTGCTTTCAGCTATGTTCAGCCCATTTCACAGCATTACAAATGAAGAACAGTAACAGAAGTTCCTCTGCAATCAATCCAGTCACCACAGAAATACGGATGATTACCATTTACAAATGTAAGGAAGCCCTTACTCTACCATGAATCAATGCCTTGGGCTGTCAGCTAAAAGAAGTGGAACACAAAGGAGGACAAAGCTAAGTTCATGATATGTGCATTGTACGTACTGTGTTATGCCAAAAAGTACCTGTCGGGCTGAAGGGACGTTGAACGGTGAAAAAATCAAGCTAGCTGTTATTTGAGATATGCTTGCCTGAGGCACCAGGCAGGCAGGCAGGCAGGCAGGCAGGCAGGCAGGCAGGCAGGCAGGCAGGCAGGCAGGCAGGCAGGCAGGCAGGCAGGCAGGCAGGCAGGCAGGCAGGCAGGCAGGCAGGCAGGCAGGCAGGCAGGCAAGGCAGGAAGTAGAAAATTCCAATTTTTACAAAGATTTGTAGCACAATCTATTGGAAGCAATTAGAGCTGTACTGAAGGCACTTTTGGGCTTATTAATATTACCTAACCAGCACTGCCAAGGTGCTAGGATGGTATTGTGAACCTGGTTTTAGGTGATATTTTTGGCCAGAAACTCTCAAACCTTCGTAATCCTAATATAGAGTACTTCTGTACTATATGATATAGCCGCATTGGCTAGGCTAATAGTAGCTGTGGTGTTTAACCAAGTAAATATGGTATATGTGTTTATCCACATAAATGTGTATTCATAATTGGATACATTAGTATGATTTTGTATCAATAATTTGGAACTGAAGCAATTAGCACAATGTTACCAGGTCTATAAAAACAAGTACAGGGGCAGCTCCAGGGGATTTCTGAGGTTTCCGGAAACCGGATCAAGATGGAGATACTCTAATAGAACAGTCAATCACTCTAGTAAAGCAGTCATTGTATTCAGAGCAGCAATGTAGCAGGCTATGTAGCTATACTTTATCAGAGATCTATATAGTTAGTGATATGAAGAGTATGGGGTGCCATTTGTGCCAAAATAGTATAAAAACACCTTATTTATAAACTATAACCATACCTTATAAATCAATACACGAGTGCTGCACACCTACAAAAATTGTGTCACCGGGTTAATTGCCTACCAATAATTGGCAATAATTGGCAATAACCGGTTAATTGGTTTGTTTGTATATTGGCAGACATAATATGACTCAACAAGCCCGCTGTAAGGTTTAGGGTGGTACCAAAGTGACCATCAACATCCTGTCTTGCAATAACAGTTATTACAATCACATATTTACACATTTTCTGAGGTTAAGTTATGATGTTAACACTTGTCAGCAGGGGTAGTTTATGGTTTACCAAGTGGGTGGGCAATAACCGGTTTAAAGGTTTCTTCACCAATTATTGGCTGACCTAGACAACACCAGTTAATAACTGGTTAATTGGACACCAGTGTACAGCACTACTTTATATAGTATAGACATATACTTTATAAACCATACACGTAATATGTAAATTATTAACCGTCTTACCGCCACAACTGCCATATGGCGGTTTCAATTATAAACACCCATAGCATCACATTCTAAATGCTCTGTAAAGCATTTTAGTAGCCCCTGCGCTTATAGTGTAGTGGGCACGCCCTTAAGTGAACGGGAACAGGGATAACCGGTCTCTCGTGCACTATTGCATGGTTAGATGATGCAATTGCGTAATTTCGGAACGTTGATAACAAGCATTGTAGATGATTCTTCGACGTGATAATGGCACTACTAAGAAGGAGAAACAGTAAGGAGAGGGATTATATAGGTTGGAGTGGCATATTGCTACTTTTGTATGCTTCGAAACAGTGAACTCATGCTTGTATGCGCATGCGCACTTGCTCAAATGCTAGAAAACCAGACTTAGAGTTAATTGCTTCAACTGTAAACAGGTTAGTGATGTTCATTGTATTATTATAAGCAGTGCTTGCCTGTAAAGTAGTGAAATTTTACGTTTGGTTTCACCTAGATCGATTTTCGTATTTTAAAGTTATGTAATGGATTTGTGGTTGCTCTTGTGTAAACAACAACTTTATAATCAAATTCCTTGTTCTATAGCAAGTAATTTGATATATCGTTTGGTAACCGTTGTCAATAATCGATAACTTTGTGCACGTGTAGAATAAATCCTTGCACATGCAACCAAAAACAGGATGGCGGATGTTGTACCGGGTTATTACAAGCTTTGGAACAAGCGTTTTTAACATTTGCTGGGGCATTAGCACAGAGCCAAGTACAAAACGTATGGATCTAGCGTATAACAGTGTGGCTTCCACTGCAAGCATCCATGTGATGCCACCAGTTGTCTTATCTCCAGCTCCTACTCTTTGAAGCGAGACTCGGACATCCTCAACAAGGTATCTAGCTATGTTATTACCTGTGGTGTAATATTGATGTTGACTAGTTTTAATTTCGACTCAAATAAACAAAGCATTGGCGGAACTCAAGGTGGCTGGAACTCTCACACTCTGCAGTCAACTGAGGGTGACATGACTCCCATGCAATTGTACCTAGATGGTTTACAGGCCACTGAGTGCAGTATCATTCCTCAAGAGTAGTCTGGATTACCAAGCAGACTACAAGATTTTGGAGACAGACCTTGTAGAGATTCCAACAACAAAAAATTCATACCGTGCTTGGTTTTTTGTATGTCCTTTTAGCCACAGATACAACTGTACTGTCAAAAAAAGAAAAAAAATGCCAACAGGTTGTTAATGAGCTCATTACCCTGGAACAGGTTGTACAGATTTTGGAAAACAATTTTATGAGCAATGAATATACTAGGACAACATTTACAACAGTAACACATGTCACCTATAATTGATATTGTATGTATATGTCGTAACAATGTGTACAATTTTATATACTTAACACCTAATTTCTATTAAGAAATGTAACTTGTCTTAGAGTATTTCTGTTAAACTTCTCCATACCCCTGTGAGTTGAAAATGTTGAAAGCATTTTTACAACAGTTTAGTAAGTATCATGAAATAGGATTCCCAGATCAACTTCTTCTTGTCTTATGAAGCACACTTTCAATAATTTCTCTACATCAAATGCCTTCTTTGAGAAATGTTGCAGGGCATCAGAATACACTTGTGATCTTCTGATATTGATCCTTTGAACATCCTCATCATTTGAAGATTTATTGCATGTAACTGATGTTGCTGAATCATATACATATCAATAGGCCCTTTCTCTGGTTCTTGTTAATTATATCATTGTATCGGTAGAGGTGGTAGCAGTGGTACTGGTGAAAAATATGCAAATTGTGACATAGAGGTTGGTAATGGAGATTGTGGCGTTGATGCAGAGTAAGTTTCCACAGGACTGTTCACTTCAATATCCCCTTGATCACCCTACATGAAGATAACAAAAAAATTAATTATGCAATCAGTCTGCAAATTATATTATATGTGTATACCTCTACCCCTCTTCAGTGGTGTAGTGAAGGTCAGCTTGTACCAGTATATAAATTGTGCCCAACTGGTTAGAGAGGCGAGCCACCTGCTGTGGAGTCCATTAAAAGATGAACTTTGTGATGGTATGATTTGCACCCAGCACCTGTCACCTGCAGATACAGAAATGAAAAATTGGGATCATTTTGTATGGTCCTTGAAAATTGACCAAATTTCACATTCAACATCATTGTCTGTCATCTCTGATGTGAGGTATAGCTTACACCAATTAGACCATTGTTTGCCAAAATAAAAGCATAAAGAGGTAAAATGAGGTAAAAGCATTCAAGTTTGGCACTGGCTAGTTGTAGAAAGAACATGCATACTACAAACCACTAATAATGTATGTTACATACTTAGGGCCATTGCAAGAAAGACTTGAAAAGTAGTCAAATGTTTGTGTACAAGAACTCCATAATCAGGCCATGCCAAAATGGTCCATATCTTCTATTGCAAACTGGGATGGCCCTTGTCCAAAGCTCGTCGAAAATTATATATTTGGACTCTCTACTACAGTAGGTTGCAGAAAAAAGTTTACGTTTTGTAATTGTAATTACGGTATGATTACTAAGTAATTACCATGTTTGTACTGTAATTACATTTTGACCGTAATCCGTAATTATGCAAAAAAGTAGTTTTTCGATCACCAGCCATATATACAATATATTCATAGTTATCAATAGAGCATAATTCGTAATTACGCTTTGTAATTACGCTACTACAGCGTAGTTACAATTACAAAACGTAAACTTTTTTCTGCAGCCTACTGTACATCTTTCATAAGAAAACAGCCATTAATTTTTTTTTAAATATTTTCAATTAAATATGTTAGCCACAAGGTCACATTCTTTTACTTTGAACCTAGTGCTATTAACTATCAATGCATTTAGGCCACGCACTCCTTTTTTGTGGCTGCACCAATGTTATGGAACTCTATACCATTGGCAGTTTTGTCTCAGCTGAAGTTTTGTGGCTTAAGCATTTAGTTTGTAATTATGTGGTTTTTTGTGTGATTGTTAAATATAACTAGTTAGCGTAAGTAGTTTATTTTAGTTTTGTCTAATAAATAATTGTACGTAATAGTGTAATTTCCTTTTTTTTTCCTGGGCACACCAGCTGTGCTAACTGCCCAGTGACATGGGCATACCGAGGGTGTTTCCTGGGGTTTCAGGAAACCCCTTTGGATTTTATACACTATTTGAAACAGTAAGAAATTGAAAGTTTGGGTTTCCAGAATCTGGAATCTATCATGGAACAGGACTTTTACTTAGTTAAATAATAGTTTCTAACATGATAGCAACACCTACGGCATTGTTCTGAATTATGATTTTGGAGAAAAGATTGGGATACATATATACTCAAATAAAGCAGTCAGGCAATATAAACTACTCTACTATAACAGTCACTTAACTGTAGTGGAAACCCTTTTCAAAATTACTGCGTACGCCCCTGCAGTAATTATAAACAGATAAACTGCATGTGTGTATGTATGTTCTGTGTTGGGGACCACTTTGTACGGCTATCTAGACTTTTGTGTGTTAGCTACTCTTCTTCGGAGAAATAGAGCAGGATTCTTTTACCCCCCACTACTGGAGAATGGGAGATGAAGCCATAGTTTTCTACAGACGTTTGGCTGACCTACTGTCTCGTCAAGATTCAACTGCACATAAATGTACTCTGGCCTGCACACTGTCCTTTTCTCTGTTGCGCTTGACAACAGTGTGTATCTGTGGTAGCAGGTCCATCTTGCTACGATCTGCTGACATCTCTCCAGAGATGTGCCACTGTGATGAAAACCGGGACTACTGAGTCCAACTTTCTGTCTCTTAGTTGTCCAGCACATGCCAACTAGTGCTGGGGGTGGTGGAAAGGGCAGTCCATCTAGCCCGGGAATAATAATAAAAGCAACAACAATTACACTATAAGTAACACTTTACGTTCCATTCAGCTAAATTCGGGTAGTTAATTAACTTGCTTCAGCAGACAACCCCAAAAGTAACACATTGGTTAAATACTTTGTTGACGAAGTAAGAGCTAGAGAGAAAGTGGCTGTGGAAGCATCGGAAGCAACTCAGTATGGCCAAGTGAGGTGGACCTTAGAGTCGAGGTCGACAGATCCAGTCTGTGGTACACATTGCTATGACATAGTTGGTTTTGTGCTATAACCCCAGCGAATGTTAAAAATGCTTGTTCCAAAGCTTGTGTGACCCAGTAAGACCCGCTTTAAAAGCTGCACATGTGAAGATTTATTCTACATGTGCACAAAATTACTTTATCGATTATTGACAATCATTACCCAACAATAATATCATTTGCATATTAAAATACTAAATGCCTAATAAATCATGTTTATAAAGTATGTTAATAATTTACAAATTACGTGTATGGTTAATAAAGTATATGCATGATTTGTAAAGTACATGTATGATTTATAAAGTACTAGCTGTAGTACCTGCCCTATCGTGCAGGGTGGTATACATATAGAAATTAAATGAAATTACAGTTTATTTGTTTACATCAGTAATGGACTGGTGATAATTCAGTAATGATACATGAGGCACTGTAAGAATGTCATTCCAGGAATAGGGTTTTGTAGACACTGCATACCATAGAATTAAGGATTTGGTTACTGTATTTGTATACACTGTAAGTGATAGGGTTATTGAATCATATCAGGCCTGCCAACCTGGAAAGTAAAAAAATCTTGAGATTTCTGTACCTTTACTGTAGTATTGCAGTGTGTAGTAAAAAAAAAAACTGGTAGATGCTATGCTGAGACCAAAAAAAAAAAAAAAAAAAAAGGTCTTGACTTTTTAAACTTGAAATCCGTGACATTCACGCTACAAACCGTGAGATTCTATCCAACGAAGGTTAGTGAAACCATGAGAGTTAGCAGGCCTCAAAAACCGTGAGATTCGATCTGCTGCCCTTGAGCAGGGTAGTGAAACCGTGAGACTCATGGTAAACCCGTGAGAGTTGGCAGGCCTGTCATATAGATATGAATTCACTTGGTAGCTATACAGTGGGATTGTGCAAGATAGCTACTATGTATATAGTGCAACATGATAGATGGCACTTTGTCCAGCATCTCAGTGTAAGGAACTGTGAGGGTAGCTATGCCTGTTGCCATTGGTGACAGCCATGTCCATTCTATTGCATGGGATAGGCATTGTTGTTGACTACATAATCCCATAGTTTTGCTGTTAGGCATGTATAGCTGAGCTATTTCATTAGCAGGATGATAAACAACACATTAAGTTTTTACACCTATATAAGGTACTATGCTATGTTGGAGGGGGCCTGGTCAATATCTACTTAGCAACAACTTCTTTGTGATTGTACAGTGAATTTGATTGGTTAAATTCAACATAAGATACTTAGCAACAACTTCCTTAGTGACTGTATGATGAATCTGATTGGATAAAGCCATCTTTGCTCAACTGAGGATCAAGGGCGAAAATGATAGACTTTGTCTGAGTGCTTTTGATGACATAGTAATGAAAATTGCTGAATTGCCAATGGAGAAGATCACTAAGAAGGCACTGATCAAGGTGGATCCTTTTGACATGAAGTTCAGCAATAGTGTCATTTACTATGTTTACCGCAAGTGACTGATTAACATGTTTAGCTACTGATTAATAGCTAGTTGATTGATACATAATATTCTAATATAAATTGATTGAGGCATTATTAATCATTTCATAATTAACAGGGGCTGGGGTTAATTATATTGTTAGAGGTATGCACTTATAGTATTGGAATATTTTGTGACTTCAGATATTCATTGCATCGCTCGAATTCTATCATCCAAAGACACCATGAATTACTGTAATCTGCACTACAATGATTCTGTTATGACAAAATATGACTGCTTTACAAAATATAACAGTGGGGGCTAGCAAGAAATAATAATAAATATAAACAAAAAAATTTGAGTCATCCAGCCCAAGACAACTCATGGGAAAAGCCTGCCAGGCTTTTCTTTATTTCTTTGCTGTACAGGAAAAACCAAAAAATGCTCTACTCTGCTGTTTATGCATGTGTAGAAAAGAGTTCAAATCAATGCTGTAAGTCCATAAATAGCTCCCATTTGCATAACGTGCCCCATGTTGTGAAGAACAGTCTGCCACGGGACTGCTATCATTTCACTGTGGCTGCAGTCATCCCTCCTCCAGTAATCAGGAGCAAACCATCCAGGATATGCATACAGACAAAAGAATAGAAAAATAAATAGTTTTACACATACATAAATATACAAAGCAATCACCTGATACATTGTTTACCATAATACCTTCCTTACCACCATCTACAGGTGCTGATTCACAATACCACAAAGCAGCAGTAGCAGCAGACAAACCTAACTAAAGTGCGTGTGTTTGCCTATCTAAAAACCTCACTATAGACTACATTACGTGTTTTGCAATCCCCTCTAACTAAAAGTGTCAATCTATCTGCTGAACCTATCCTAGATAGTGCGACATAAAGCATGCCGTGTGTGAAGCTTTCGTCTGTCAAGTCTAATCCTACAGCCTTAAAAGTTTGGCCCTGGCTTTTGTTAATGGTCATAGCAAAGCAAAGCGCAATTGGAAATTGAAGCCGTCTAAATTCAAAAGGCAAAACCGAATTACTTGGAATGAGAGGAACGCGTGGTATTACAATATCGTGTCCTGCATATCTACCATGAGAAATCTTAGCCTCTACTGTGTTAGCCGAGAGTTTAGTAGCTACACTCCTAGTGCCATTAGTAACCCTTGGAGGATCTAGAGAGCGTAGAATAATAATAGGAGCACCTACTTTAAGTAGGAGAAGATGCTGAGGTAGTCCAGATACCTCTAAAGAGTTCAAGAATTCTGTTGGAAAGTGAACAGCCTGAGATTCATCAGGTATGGTGTCCAAGGACCTGTACTCACAACAGTCACCAGGTAACTGCTCCACCAGAGTCATGTTGATGGAATGAGTGGTCTTGTTAAGAGGAGCAAGAATGCAGCGCTCAGAAAACCAAGCCAAATTCCTAAAGTTAGTGAGCAAATCTGGATACACCCTGGAAACCAATTCCTCCATGTTATTCACAAAGGTTCCCATGGTGTCAGGTAGCTGGACAACATCAGGTGGAGTGTCAATAGGGAACTTCCCATCTCCAATGGCCAATAGTTCTTCAGCAAATTGTTCAGCTGCCACATCCCCACACAGGTGCACTCTCATGTTACTGTGTAGTTGTTTAACTACCACACTGTCCCACAGATGAGATCGCTTGAGCCAAGCATCAACAATGTTACCTCTGGTACCACCTTGAATGACAGGTAGAATCTGCCTAAAGTCACCACACAGTAGTACGCACTTGCCTCCCATTGGATGATCACTCCCTGTCAGGTCCCTCAGGGTACGGTCCAAAGCTTCAAAGGCACCCCTGTTGGTCATGGGGGCTTCGTCGACTACTATGGCTTTAGCCTCTATGATCACCCTGCAGAGTGCAGTTCCCTTCTTGATGTTGCACATGGGGATGTCCGATGCATGCAAGTCCAAAGGGATCTTAAAGGTGCTATGCAAGGTACGTCCTCCAGTCAAGAGAGTAGCAGCTATTCCGCTAGAAGCAGTAGCTAATGCTATATTACCAACAGACCTAAGTTTAGCTAGAATAAGATTGATCAAGAAAATTTTGCCAGTTCCACCAGGAGCATCCAAGAATAACATGCCTCCCTCGTCCCTATCTATCATGGAGCAAAAGGTGTCATAGACATCTCGCTGGTCAGCAGTAAGCAAAGGAACATTACAATTTATGAACGCTTGTTGCTCTTCATGATTATAGTCAATCTCCCTACGGTACACGCGTGCAAACCTATCGCTATCCATCCACTGTCTGAGGATGGGGGAGCCCATACTCAGACAGTTCCCTACCTCCCATGGAAATAACTTTTTCCTGCAAGTCATTGAGAGCCACATTGAAGATGTCATCATTGAACTCCAAGTCTTCATCCTGATGTTGAGTACGTTGCTGGTGCAAGAAGTCCTCTGCCATGTCTTCCTTGTGATTCTCGTAAATCTCCAGAGGGTTGGATGGTTCACACCAAGTAAGGATCACTGCAAACAGGGTGCGAAGACTTGCAGGTGAGTTGCTTACTGATGCCTCATCCATAGCCAAGTGGTACTGATTATCATCCTCAAGAAGACCTAACCTCAAGCATGCATCCCTAAAGGAACTACAGAGGTCACCTTCAACAGTTCTCAAGTCAGCAAAAGACTGGGGTCCCCTAACATGATGAAGCAGCAATCGAAGGTAGAAGCATTCTCCCTGACGTGGACTGATGGTGTAGACTCTGCCTATAACCTGGGCCTCCTTAACTCCAGGATGGCCAGCGACATCCTTTCCCTGTTTTCTCCTGTTCCAAGTCTTCCTACTCCACGTGTAGTACTGAGGCACTTCTTGATACAACAGAGTCCTGGCGAAATCATCAGATTGACAGAGAACAAAGAACTCTGTCAACGTAGTCTTTGGAGGGTCGCCAGAAGCCTGTTCTCTTGCTGTATCTTTAGTGAAGTACACTCGCTGGCCATTCTCCAAGTGAACAGCAAGCTGTTCCACAGGAGGAAACCTTTCATGTATGGGGAACTCCAGTATCCTCCAGGCAGCCTCGCTGCTGCTGATGTAGCGTGCATTCTGGAAGTCCGAGATCTCATCCACCTGATGAGACCTCAGAGCAAAGGTTGCCTGATCACAACCCTCGTGTATGTACTTCAGTACATACTTGATGGATTTGATGGACATGCAAAGCTTGACATTACAGTGACAGATTAAAGAACGAAAGCAGAAGTTTGTTGTAAGGCACAATCCACCTATTGTCAATCTCTTGAGTAATGCGAGACCCCATCACCCTCATGTTAATGGTAGCCACCTGTCCACCATCCTCAGGGCTCCTCCTCCTGTACAATGGGTAACTGTCTGCACCTAGTTGGGTATCAGCCTTGAACTGCTTTGGGTAGCTCTTACTGCAGCGACCATCTTCCATGCAAGGGGAGTCAGGGTTGATGCTCCCACAGGGCCCGTGTACCATGTTGCAAGTCACGATCTGATGCAGCTCAGGATCAACCGTTGGATCAGGGATCTCAGCACAGATGACATCATCAATCGGATCTGGAGTAATCTTGTGCTCCGGAATAAGCCACAACAGCAAATGACAATGTGGCAAACCGCGCTTTTGCCATTCTATTGAGTAGAGCCTTGCTCATGGTTTCCCAAAAATCATCTCCTTTGTGAACATCTCTAACAATTTCTTCACCTTAAGCCTAAACACACGTGCCACTAAGTCTGGACGGTCCAGAGGCTCCTGACCTGGTAGTAGATTGTTCCTAATCTCGGCCAATTAGGATTGGTGGTCATGGTGATGAAGAGATCGGGGTGGCCATACTTCCTAACGTAAGTCATTGCGTCCTGCTGACGCTCATGCATGTAGCGTGGTCCACCAGTGAATGATGATGGTAGAATGACCCTACGACCAACATTCCTGGGGTCACCATCCCCATCTACCATTGCATCCCACAAATCCTGGTAGCAATCAGCACGTAGTGACTTCTGTTCACGCCTGAGAAACTGTAAGCGCTCAGTTTCAATCTTACAGTAGGTGTCAACCAGGAATTGCTGGAAAAGCCGTTTAGCCTTAAGCATTACAGGCACTTGCTGCCTAACCATGATGTGGTAGCGGTAATACACCATGGCTGTTAATTTCCTACCATTAGCCAATTTCAGGTTGATGTGCCATCCATCAGTGCCATAGGAAAAGAGTAAAGGATACTGCAAAGGATCATATCCCCTATGAAGTTCAGAAATGCGCTGCAAAGACCCATCCCTATAGTGCAAAACTATGTCCCTATTATTTACATTATCATTAGGCATTAGCACTCCTACCTCGTCATACATCGGGCTATTATACCTCCTAGCATGCTCTCCTACAGGCCGTTTGTTCTCGTTAATCACTACCCTAACATTCGCTGGCTCATCATGCTGCTCAAATATTTCTTTAGCTACTTTAATAAGCTGAACATAGTGATTATTGTCATGCAAAAGCTCATTAATGCCCCTAACTATATAAAGCCTTAACCCATCAACTATTCCACATCTAGTAGCTAATTCAGTTTGCTGATTGTCAATAAAATAAATTTGGGATAATTTAGGAGACTCACCTGCTGATGGAACTAAACTACCTATACGACGATAGACCTGACCCTGTACTCTAAAAGAAGGATTGAAGCCAGCCATAGTTATCTCGTTACAGCCGAACCTTGTCATTTGAAATGCACTATTGTACTTACGTATGTTATGTAGAAAATGTCTACCTGCCGAGTCCGTACCTTCATACAGGTGTCTTATGAATAACTGAGGCTGTGGAAATGCCTCTAACTGGACATTTCCCTTCAAGCAACAAAGGGATTCCGTCTCCTCGGGAAATTTTAATGCACCACAGTGTGTGCATTATACACTAAGTGCGCCTACATCTGTAGTGTTGAAGAAGTTGTGTGGCTGATAGTTAAACCCCCCAAAGCTTGGGTGTGTGCTTGCACGTACCTGTTGTCTGCGTGTGGTGTTAGCCTGCTGCTCCTGAGCTCTGTAGCATGGATCAGCCCGAGATTCTTGATGAGCAGCTGTATTTTGTTGTTGTTCCTCCCTCCTTGTAGCTGGGTCTTCACGCGCAAGTCGACGGGCAGCTGTATTGCGCTGTTGTTCTTCTCTGGTGGCTGGGTCCTCACGCGCCAGTCGACAGGCAGATGCATCGCGGATCTGTTCCTGTGATCTTCTTTCTTCGTCCTGGCGGGCCACACGATGGGCTTCTGCATTACGTTGTCTTCGTCTATGTTTTGAGTCAACTTCACACCTGGCACTGGTCGAGGTGGTAACTCGAGTTGAAGCCTCCTGGCGGCGCAGTCTTTGTCGTTCTGCTTCTTCCTGTCTCTTCGCTGGATCTAATCTTTGGTTCTGCCAAAAGGTAGACGATCGTTTTCGCTTAGGCGGCATGCTTACACAGCACATCAAATGAATTTGAATTTGCACTATCACGTGTGTACAGTCTCGGCAAATGTAACGTGTATGATCATGTGTGTACAGTCATATACAGTACAGGATTCGAACTCACGGTACACATTGAAGTTTCAAAAGGTACCCAGAGTGACTAAAAGATGCACTGAAAAGGTACCTGAACGGAAAAAAAGTGTACTGAAAAGGTGCCCAAATCGAGAAAAAAAAAAAAAGTTATCACCAACTGAAATTGAACCCACAACTTCTACACGTAAGGCGGCTGTCTAACCCATTCACCTACCTGCCCTACACCTGAGGCTACACCTTTATTTTTGTCTTATAAAGACCTGTACAAATGGACTGAGATAGGTGTCTACTTGCAGTTTATAGAAAGAATTTAAGCCATTTTTCTTCTACACCTTGGCGTTTAAAGAGCGGTAACGGACAAACGATAGCTTGCATGAACTTTTCGAAACCGTCATTGTAGAGCTGGATAATGAACGCTTATTTAGACACAAAGACGCTTCGAAACGTGCAGCGGTTCAAGAGTACATGCCTGACATCAAATGGAATGCAGACAGACGGACAGACGGCTTTTCAGTCTTATAATATAGATATGTCTATGATTTATAAAGTATGTGTATGATTTATAAAGTATTTGTCTATACTTTATAAAGTAGTGTATTGATAAATAAAGAATGGTTATAGTCTACAAATAAGGTGTTTTTTTGTACTATTTTGGCACAAATGGCACCCCATAGAAGAGCAGTTATTCTCAGCAGGTAGTTACCTTATTTTTGGGTCTTCACTAGTGCTGAGCGGTATACTGGTATTTTAATATACCACAGTATGTTTATTTAACCAGTACAACGATATTCAAAGTTTGACCACACCTAAAAACCAGATATGGCAGGATACACCCAGATACTAAGTTAACTTGTTAATTCAGTTCATCCAGTTTAAACAGGTGAAATAGCATGGTTACAGCGTGTGTAGAAGTGTCTTATCTTTGTAAAAGGAAGCGTTTCTCAGTAACTAAGGTGGCAAAAGTTTGGTTGTTTGCGTGGAGGTTCATAACTTATTTATCATGTGGCTTCCAGGCGTGCCACAAGGTGGCACGCATACCAGATGGCAAAAACCTTATAACAGCAGCTGTCAACACAATGGCTTCATCATCATCTGACACAACATCTCAATCAGTACAGCCTAGTGAATACAATTGGTGTCGAAGCCAAGTGAGTTACAACTGGTGTCAAAACCTAATACCACCTCACCTGTGTGGAAATATTTTGCACTCGAGTGCGATGAGCAAGGACATTGTAAGAGCAATGACACTGTCATTTGTCGACTGTGTAATATACTGATGTGAAAGCAAAAGGAGGCAATACAAGTAACTTGAAATTTCACCTTCATATGCATCACTCATTACGTTATACACTGAATTATAAAAGGCAGTTCAAGATGAAAAGAGTAAGAAAGACAAGGCTAGCAAACATACTGAGAAGGGCAACCAACTATCACCAGTGCATTGGAGAAACTCCAGAAATATGATCATTCATCAAAGAAGTGGAAACAACCAACTGACTTGGTAACATAGTCTTGCAAATGATATGCTTCCCATGTATACAGTTGAAAAGAAAGGTTTTCAAAACCTCTTAAGGACATTTGATACACAATACCAATTACCAAGTTGAAAATATTTTTCCAATACTGCCACACCTGCTCTTTATGCTGTAACTAGAGAGAAAGTGTCCGATAGTATGTCAGTTACTAAGCACTATGCTGCCACTACAGATCTGTGGTCCAGTGTAACATCTGCCCCTTACATGTTATACACTGTGCATTTTATACAGTAGATCAGGAATGGAATCTTCAAAGTTGGTGTCTGCAAACCCTTTTTGTTCCACAGGATCATGATGCTAACAACCTTGGTGAAGTTATGGTGGAAACCCTTGACAATTGGGGCCTTGATCCATGTAATCAAGTGTGTTTAACAACAGACAATGGAAGTAATAAAGTTCGTGCCACTTCAGAATGTCTTAATTGGAATCATTTAAGTAGTTTTGGGCATAATCTGCACTTGGCGGTGACCAACTTGATGGAAGATGACAGACGAGTAGCAAGAGCATTTGGAGTTTGTCACAAATTAGTGGAGCTGTTTGCCCATAGTTGGAAAAAGAAACGTGGATTATGTGAAGCACAGATACAGTTAAAGCTTCCAAATCACTCATTGGTGTCTGACTGTGCTACTCGATGGGGGTCTAAAGAGAAAATGGTTGTAAGAGTTTTAGAGCAAGAAAAGGCTATTCAACAAGTGGTAGGTACAGATCACAAGCGCCTCATCTCACACCTACTTGGCAATACATGGATGTGTCACAGTAATGTGCGGTGATTGGCCATTTTCCGTAAAAAATGTGATTGACCAATCAAAAATAAAAACATCAGGTGGTAGGTGCTGAATGTTTGTACAGTAGTGATAAGAGATGAAGAGACAGTGTGAGTATGAAAGAACAATAGAAGATGATAAAGAAGACAGTAGAAAACGATATAATTATTCAATATGACATGTTCAAGAAGTGGAAGCGCAATTTGGATAAAGAATATAAGACAGTCACGTGGCTAGAATGTGAGACAGTGATGGAATGTGGCAGGAAGATGGTGAGGGTATTTGTAGCAAGCACAAATCCAGAATTGAAAGCTCCAGAAACTTTAGTGACAAATGGATTGTGGGTACAGAATTGCTTTGTACAAGCAACATTTGAGACTACAGGAAAAACAACCAGCACGTGCTCGCTATGTCACTGCTAACAAAAGACATGCAGCCAACCATGGCAAAGGACCTTTGACGTATGCTCCAATTGTACAAGCCTTAACGAGGCTGCCAGAGAGTGAAAAGGCAAGGCTCAAGCATAAGTTTGATATAGCGTACCTTGTAGCAACAGAAAGTATGCCATTTTAAAAATACCCAGTAATCTGTGAGTCGGAGAAAAAGCATGGGTTAGATATCAGCGTTTCTTACACCAATGAATGCAGTGGTAGAACGTTGGTACACTATATAGCTGAAGCCAGACAGCAAGAGCTGGCCAAGAAAGTTGTCGGCACCAAGTTTTTTACTCCTTACTAATAGACAGATTCACAGACAAGGTTGTATTAGCAGTATGGTGTGATCCCAATTGCAGTGATGAAAAGGTTTACACTAGAATATCTTATGTACCAATGATCAGGCCAAAGTTTGTTACAGGAGAGGGTTCTAGAGCAAGAACGCAGCAAGTTAGGAATAGAGGAAGTTGATGGTGATCACTGCCAACAGTTAATAGGTGCTGGGACAGATGGTGCATCTGCAAACATTTCCAATGCTGGTTTAAAAGGAATAGTTAAGAGCAAACTTGAATGGATAGTGTGGATGTGGTGTCTTGCTCACAGATTGGAGCTTGGGATTAAAGATGCACTGAAAGGTACTTACCTTGACGGAATTGATGACATGCTACTTTGTTTATACTATATATACGAGAAATCACCCCAAAAATGCTGTGAATTAACAGATATACATAGTTGGTGATTTGCAGAAGTTCCTAACCTTCACTGAAAATTCTGTCAGAGCCAGCAGTACACGGTGGATAACTCATAAGCTCAGTGCTATGAAAAGTATTCTCTCTAAATTTGGGGCCTACACACAACATTTATCAACCTTATCAGAGGGCTCATCAGTGAAAAGTACTGACCGTGCTAAACTAAGAGGATACTACCTTCAATGGACACATGCAAAAATAATATATTTTGGTGTGTGCTTTGTTTATTGATTTGTTCACCCCTTGTAGTATCTTTTCTAAAGTCATGCAAAGTGACAAGATTGACATTGTGGCAGCACTTACAAGTATTCTGAAGAATGGAAAAGTTGGCATCTAAGCCACTAAGTCATTGGGCAACCTATTCTACTACTTGTGCTAAGCTTGTCAAAAAGGGTTCGGGCTCAATCACTGAATATTATTACCAAGCTCAGAAAGTGAAGTGTTATGTCACTGCAGATGAATGCTTTGTAGCACACATACTACAAGGACTGTTCTAAAGATGTAAGTCAGTGCATAAAATCTCATCTAGAGTGGTCTGACCTCGAGTTATTGAGAGATATCATTGTTGTTTTGAACACTCAAGGTTGGGAGAAACTTCTGGAGGAAAGTAATCCCTTAGATGAAGTTTTGAGGCTGGTGACTAGATTCTAAGTGCCACTGCAGGGAGCAGAAGCTGAGATTCATCAAGAGTTTACCGAAATGATGGATTATGCTGCAAGTTTTATTTCTCTGTCAACTCTCGAGTACGGAAGTGAGGTTATTCAATGCTCCAACTAAATCTGATTGGTATAGTGCTTTACTTCTTGTTCAACTATTGTTTTCCTTACCTGCATCGAATGGGACAGTTGAGAGGGTCTTTTTATTGACAATATAATCAAAACAGACAGATGGTCACTACTGTCTGTTGAATATTTTGATGATATTCTGTTATTGAATAGTAACAAAATTCCATTGACTAGCTTTGTGGCAGATCAAGCTATTGATCTGTGGTGGGCTGACAAAACAAGGAGGCAAAATTAAAAACCTAGAAAAAAGTACAAAAAGCATAGTAAAGATGACAAGAGTAGTAAAGTTATTATTTTGGATGATTCAGAGTACAGTACTCCTGTACCTTCTAGTGAAAGTGAAGATGACAATGACCATATCTGGCTTAATTAATGGGATACTTTGATGATTGGTTTTATTTTGTTTCAGTTTTTACTTTAGTTTTTACTTGATATTATGTCTGTATCGTTTCTACCTACATTATATGTGACTACAGTATACTGTTACTAAGAAATTGTTCATGGGTGCAGCACATTTGATCAAATAGCCATACATAATAGATTTTGTGTGGCACCCATGGCCACACAAGTAAAACATGTTATTTTGAAATCTGTTAGTGTATTACAAAAGTAATCAAATAAACCTTGCAATACAATACCATTGACTAGTATTCGATCCAAAGTCTAATATTATAGTCATTTTGATCCAGATCAGCGAGGTAGTACATACCTACTCATGCCATTCATCATCATAATCATCATAATAAGTGCTTGCTAGCAAAACTTGTGACAGCATACTGTAAATCGCATTCTAGCATTAAAGATGCAGGATTTGCTTTGTTAAAATTTGAGCAACTGCAGCTTATCACATTTTGCATGATACTATAATAGAACAGTCACTGTAAAATCCTAATACGTGACTGGATTTTGGAAAAACGATATTCAAATCACACATTAGAAGTTTTGAGATAAAGAATTCAAGTTAGCATAACTTGCCAAGGATAGCAAGCACACATAATATACACAAAAGATGCATCACTCTATTACCTTTCAGACTACTTCCAGTACTTGTAGCTGCTTGTAGAGTTTCCTGCCAAGTAAGATAGAAAATCTTGAGCAGTTGGACGAGCGAAGTATGTAGTATTACGAGTGCTGACTAAGGGGAGGAGGGTGAGGGAGTAGCAGGGTGGGCAAGAGATAGACTTCAAAATTGAGGCAGATCATGGTTGGAGTCCAGACATGAGATTAAAGGGCTGCCTTGGCTTCTTAGTGGCTGATATGTAGCAAAATCAACAGCAAAAATGTCTGGCCAACATTATCAGGTAATCCACCAGTAAACCACTGATTCTTGCCAAGCCAGACCCATCACAGGCCAGAAACTGCCATTCGAGCTCTCCACACCATCTAGAAAAGACATCTGTTAAAACCAACCTAAAGTAGTTTTGAGTAGTACTGAGGGTCAAACCTAGTAGTATGATAGTGTAACTATCAGCTGGTGGTGTTAGTTGGATTTTGTCTTATGTGCAATTTGGATTGGGTTTTGTAAAATCTGGTCACATATACAAATAGTACAATCATTCACATTTAACTTGGAAGGAATTTACTTTGTTATAAAATGCTATTGCAAATTAAAAGCAGATACTACAATACAACTTATATAGCTATGAACAAGTAAGCACAAAAGTGTAGAGCAATTATCAGTATTAACATAGGTCATTTGGCTTTGATAACAAATTGGTAGGTATTTTTCTGTATTGGTATATAGAGCACTATCATCTTCATTGCATCTGTAGATAAGAAGAACAATTATTTGTGTGAAAACAAACATTTAAGCAAATTTATGGTCGACTTTTAGGTATATATTTGAAATACAAAAAGTGAAATCTACAAAAAGGGTGCAGCTTTCAAAAAACCTGAGTGAAAAGTTATGAAATCAAAGGTGGCAGCCATGATGTTGATGATAATAAATTTTAATAATGCACAAAGCCATTATTACAGTTTATTATCATCAACGTCATTGCAGCCATTTCATGGCTGCCATCTCTCTTTTTCGTTCAGGCCTTTTGAAGGCTGCACCCTTTTATACAGCTTGGCTGTTTTACACGGAGTACATTTTCAGCTGTAGAAGACAATGCATATAAATTGTACTGCTTTGTGAATCATTCCAGGAAACATTTGGGAATAGTAAATGAATCAAAGAGAAGTTCCAGAAAGAATAATGGATAAATTTAAAAGTCTAATGTACTCAGGCCTATTGTTGTGTGACAGTATGTACCACATTTCCAGTTTTCACAGGCCCAGTTTTTGCTGGATGTACAGTGGACGAACCATACATTTACTATATTGTAATGTGTGGTATTCTAAGCTTTGCTTTTTAAGAACCACTAATAATATGTGCGTAAATAATAAATAAATAATAACCACATTTCTATATGGAAGATTGCTCCATGTCAAATGTTTTTATTCATACATTTTTGCATAGCTGGGAGGAAAAGTTGATACAGACAAAAGTGGTTCATTGTCCACAGGTATGTATGTACTTAATGTAATATGTGTAACTAGAGTATGCACTTGTTGTGTGTGTGTATGTAGTGAATAAATTGCACTTGCATGATTACAAATTTTTCCTTTTCCCAGCAGTAAGTGATGCAAGCAATATTCCAGATATTGACAATTTAATGAACACTGTCTCATTGATCCAAAACCATTGGTACACAGTTGGTACTAGATTGGATTTACCAGAAGATGATTTGAAAAAATTGTGGACAGAAGCTTCTCAGCTTAAAGTGTTTCCAAAAGAAACCTATTGTTGCTGTAAGATGTTGCTTTACTGGCATAAAGAAGGGAAAATACAAACAGTTGAACACTTTCTACATGCAATAAATTTTCCACCATTTTGTTTTGATGAAACACTTCCTTTAATCAAAAATATATTACTAGATGAAACAACTGACAAATCAGTTTTCTCTGCACTACCAAATGAAGTTAATGATACTGATAGACAATTTGCATTACTGATAACTGAAGTTGCTGAGATATTAAGTAAATGTAATGTAGATTTAGACAAATATAAACAGTATTTAGACCATTGCAAGAGTGTGCGGTCACTAAAAGGAGATGTTGACAAGCATGCTTATGAACATGCTACAAACTTTTCTGATTTGATACGTGCATTAGAAAACAATGGCTATATCACTCATGCAGAACTTTCCTGGTTGAAATATTTAGTACATGACGTAGCTAACAGTAGTGAGGCATTACATGTTATTCAAAAATATGAAGCAATGAACGTGGCACAAATGCTACACTGGCATAGCATATCAAAAGCTCAAGCATCACATGAAAAATTCTTGATGGCTAAAACTGATAAAAGCCCAGCCATGCTCAATGGAGAAGATCTGAGTAATGTCAAATCAGCAACTACAAAATTTATTGGTATCAATGAAACTGATGCGATGCTAAACTCAGCCGGAGTTGGATCAGTCATAATATATTGGAAAGTTGCTGATGATGTAAGAGTAGAATTACCTGAGTCCATTACACAATCTTTGTCACGATTGTGTAGTAAGGCTGGTATCACTCATATTGGTACTGTTGTAAACCAAAATGTCACACTAGTTGAAGTTATCCAAATGACCCATACTAGTAAGTGTATTATATGAACTACATGCTTGTATAGTATGTCAATACTGTACATACATACAGCTCCAATGCAACACCGTTTCACAAGAGTGCAAAACATTTAAAAACTTGCTAAGTAAAGGGCACCCATTTTGCTCACAAGTGTTTATCCTGTTTTATTTGGGATGAATACTTGCAAGAGAAATGGATGCCACACCCTTTAATTAGTAAGTTTTTAATTGCTTGCACTCTTACATGACTACAGTGCATTTGAGCGGTATTGTACATGTGTGTGTACAATATTTGTTATTCTTGCAACACACACAAGTTATTTTTAGCTATCAATAATGAAGTGAGATGAAAGGTATTGGTGCTTGCTTGAAAATGGGTGAAGCGAGTTCTTGAAGACATTATGAATGCCTTCCACAATAACCACACATGTACCTGCCAATGCCAGCCTTTGCTGTACTAAAATCCCATAGCCATAAAAATTGCTATTCTGCCTATTCAGCAGTTTTTTGGCAGTGACAAACAACACTCAGGCTACTAGGCAGCACAACATGCAAAGTGCAGTGTACAATTTTGTGTCTATACATGAAGTTTAATTTGTTAAACAAAGTTAACAGAGGAAAATAATTTGCATTTGTTTCGGTGGTGTAGTAACACATTGCAGCTAGCCAGCATTAGATAGGTACGTAGCACACCTGCATCACAATGCTAGATGTAGTATGGAACAGTAGGTATTAATCGGGAAACACTATGAATGCTTGCGGGTCATTCCATACCAAATCAACAAAAAAAATCAGGACCCCTTTCGATTTTCATGAAATTTGGCACAAACATGGACCCTTTCAAGAAATTTCTCACACCAAAATGTGGCTCATTTCATTGGTCTCCCTCTAAGTTATGACCGCTCAAAGTTTCTGCTGAAAATTTTATTTTGCTTACACATCTTCAATAAAATGGCCATAACTTTGCTTGCGATTGACATAGAAACTTCTGGTTTAGATAATTGAAATCCTTATTAAATTCCCATTTAGATGATATGTAATGTTTTATACTTGCTCAAAGGAAAAGGTCAAATCACAAAAATGTAGCTTTTTCCTTTGATCTTAATTTTCAAAAATATATATTCTTTAATTAAATTTATTTTTGGTTTATATGTTGCTCTAATACCCATCATTCATCACTGTGAATTTAAAGTTGGGACCAATAGTAGATTATGAGTTATAGGTGTTAATGTGTAGCCTTGTAATCACTCTTGTTTGTGTGGTTCAAGTATGCAAAGATGCAATACCAATTGCAAGTAACTTTATGTAATACTATGTCACAATCATTTTATACATTGTTGGTTTGTAAGTAAAGTTAATTTGTTTACGTTTTGTAAGAAAACCCAGTAAAAGCTTATACTTAAATACATATACTCAAGTAATTTACCTCTTATCAAGCTTGTATATATTGTGTCTGATTATGACGCCAAGTCTATTATATAGTAGTGAAATGTTGAACTTGATTACATTTTGACTAGCTACAGTAACTGCTACTGCTACTGTTAGCATTTAATGCTAATTTTTGATATGCAAGTACGTATTTGATACACAAAATTAATGTACGTAGCTATAGTGGAAACTGTCTAAGCCAGTCAAGGCCAGTTTTTTGGCCTTAATATGCAGACGGTTATTTATATAGTTTTATGTGTATAAATGTCTTACTAGAACAATTTAAAGTTGGCCTTAAATAGAAAGGTGGCCTTTCATTAGAGGTGGCCGCTAAGACAAGTTTCACTGTAATTTGAAACACTTAACATAATGTTATGTCTTTGTTCTTAACACAGGCATGAATGTTTCAAATGTAATCTACTAGAGCTTTTCTAACGAGTAGTAATGAATGAATGATGCAGTTTTAACAGCCTTTTCAACTTACACCATCAAAAATTCAATTGTGTACTGATGTCAATGCATCAGATTTCATTGCATGTCAAAGTTACATGTGAATGATTGTAGAGACTGTCATGCAATACGCACCACTTTCAGTCTCAACTTTTACTATAACACTCTGATTTAACTTTGAAGTTAATTGCCTTGACCCTTTCTTTAATCGATTATTGATGTATTTCACTTAAAGCTATAGATATGGATCAGTGGGCAATTGCTGCAGTGAACCTTTGTACAATGTAATTTCTATGGAACATTTCTAGAATCAAATTATGAGCTACATTGCTATATTTAAGTAGTTTCATTATGATACAGTTGATGTATGGAGCCAGTTACCCTAGGGCCAAATTTTTTGGGCTAAGTAGCTGCTTAATACATTTACATAAGTGTATAGTATCAATTTGAAATTGGTCCTTATGGAGTGGTGGCCTTTCTATACAGGTGGCCACTTTCCACTCTATTCCATCAAATGTTTGATGAACAAGACAATGCATAGTGGTTTTAGAAGTGTACATTTTTCCAGCAAAGGCATTGTTTATAGGTACAGACATACAAGGGTGGCCTTTAAGTGGTCAGTAGTAGGCTTGCCCTTTCAAAGTATAATTCAAAAGTGATATACAGTGTAACATATCTTAGCGGCTACCTTAAAGGCCATCTTTTTATAAGGGAAACTTAAAATAGGATATTTCTACTCTAATGCAACTATATGAAGCAGTTATCTAGGTATTATGACCAAGAAGCTTTGGATATCACTAAGACATAGCATTTCAATTCAACTGTTCCACATTGCATGTACATATTGGGGCCCAAGCGAACTTAAGTGAATTCGAAGGTTCGTTCGTTTGAACGAACATTCGAATGCGGGTTGAACAGTTCGAACTATAGTTACTAATTAGATAGTGATACAGTTTAGCTATCCATTTTGCTTTGTTCCATAATGATGTGGGGGAGGTCAGACATATGGTATTAGGCATTTAATTAAGTTATGTGTTGATGGTTTAGTGGTGGTCACAGGCCATGCCTCTATGAGGTTTTAAGGTTTCTATGTGGTGCCATCACTTGTCTCAACTGTATAGCAGTAGTAAAATGTATTTAAAACCTAGTAATCACAAACATTTTTACTTGTGGTATTCAATTTCAAGTTTTCTCAGTAAAACTGTTGAGTCAGTACAACTGCATGTGTGTGTTGCAAACTTGTGAGACATGCATTTAACATTTAATATGCTGTGATTTATAATTTGTAAACAGGAATCGGCTCCATTTAAAAGTTCGAAAGATTCGTGAACTTTAGTTGATGAATGTTCGAACCCTGATAATCCAAGTTCGTTTGGGCCCTAGTACATATGTATGAGTAACTGTGTCGTTTGCATCCATTATACACATGTATAAGATTGGAAACTATCATCATAATCTGTGGCTGAATATTATTACTATTATACAGTAAAATTGAAAGAATAGATTGGAATATCATTAGTTGTACAGTAAATCCCCTATAAATATAGCTACTGTACCTCTATAATGGGACCACCTTGTTATAGTAGCCACCTCTATTTTATAGGACACTGAACTTACAGCAAAAATATAATCAGTGATTCCTTTATTAGGCCGCCTTATTATTGCTCCAACTTTCTTAGCTTTAAAAGTGGTCTGTTAGTATGGTTTCAGTGTAGTGAGCCCTTGTCAATACAAACCCTAACTATTTTAATGCATAAAATGATTTGCGACATACTAATATAAGGTTATTCACAATTGGTATTGGAAATTACACTGTAAAAATACCATACAAACAGCAGTGATTACAAGGTTACACATTAACACTTATAACTCATGATCCACTATTGGTCCCAACTTTAAACTCACAGTGGCGAATGATGGGTATTAGAGCAACATATAAACCAAAAATATATTTAATTTAAGAATATATATTTTTGAAAATTAAGATCAAAGGAAAAGGCTACATTTTTGTGGTTCGACCTTTTCCTTTGAGCAATTATAAAACATTATACATCACCCGAAAGAGAATTTAATAAGGATTTCGAAAAATATAAACCAGAAGTTTTTATGTGAATCATAAGCAAAGTTATGGCCATTTTATTGAAAATGTGTAAGCAAAATAAAATTTTCAGCAGAAATTTTGAGTGGTCATAACTTAAAGGGAGACCAATGAAATGAACCAAATTTTGGTGTGAGAAAGTTTCTTGATAGGGTCTATGTTTGTGCCAAATTTCATGAAAATTGAAAAGGGTCCGGATTTTTTTTTGTTGATTTGGTATGGAATGACCCATGCGCAGGAAAAATACCACGTGTATGGGCCACTTCAAATGTGTAAGCAGGTGGAACAAAAAGTCAGTCTAATTGATGATGCTGAAAGAGAAGAAAAGGACCAGTGATGTGGGAAAGTTACGAGCATACTGGAGAGTCCAGTTTGGAAGTTGTGCCTTTATGTAGTGGGCAGCAGTGGAGAGACACGTGGGCGGTGGGAGATGAAGGAATTCATTATTCGGACAGCGAATTAACAAATTGCCTTAATGCCTGCCCTGTGAGTTCTTTCCATACATTGCTGTGCACGACTTGTATGTATGCCAGTAAACCAATGTGTTGTTCGTCTCAGCTGTAAAAGCCACAAAACCTCTGCACGAAACAGCCCATGTGTTTGGGGATACTCAGTGTAGGCATGCAGAGGGTAGATTTATTTGTCTTGACTTGTGTACTAGGCATTAAATAAGGTAATCTTCAACAATAATTACCATAAACGATTATGTATATGCATGCGTCGCCAAACCGGCTCAAGTGGGGACGTGGCCAGATGCAAAAATCATGCTGTCATTTAGTTTAGGTACAGAGCACTAAGCTGGATGTGCCTGTTGTGGTTAATACACAAATCATGATGGGGCTGGGTGGGCAAAGTTAATATTGCATGACGAACACTGATTTTAATAGAGCAGGCACACTGATATTGAAAGTAATCATTTCCCATCCAGGTTGGCAACTGGAATTAAGGGACACGGGTATCCTTAGCAATATAAAACTGTTGTTAATCCAAATAGCAATCAACATAGTGTCCACTATATTGTGATTGTGTCATACCAAACACCATCATAAAATAAACCGCCAGAATTTAATGTGTGCAGTACAAATGATCTAGCTACATATTTTGACAGCATAAGTCTAGCAGACCAGCAGGTGTGTGAATGGGTGTACCCAGGTATCATTTGTGGTGTACGGAAATTACCACTTTACCTTAGGTGCCCAAAGGGCCCATTGGTGAGTTAACACTCCTTGGTCTCGGGGGTCCCTGGGGTTTGCATTGTGATGGACACGTACACCTTTGTAGCACCCTGTATGTGCATTCATAGCATTAAATAGTGTGTAGTACAGGTGCCAGTGAGTTGGCTCACTGAGGGGAGAAAATGTTGGTTAGCAACGTATATTAAGCAAGTGTTCTAGTAGTTGGCTGGCACTGGCATTGTCCTCTTTTATTTGTGTGTAGTACAGGAGCCAGTGAGTTGGTTCACCGAGGGGGAAAATGTTGGTTAGTAAGGAGTATTAAGCGCTCCAGTAGTTGGCTGGCACTGGCATGGCCTTTATTTGTGTGTAGTACAGATGCCAGTGAGTTGGTTCAATGAAGAACGAAAATGTTGGTTAGTAAAGAATATTAAGGAAGTGGTGTGTGCTCCAGTAGTTGGCTGGCATTGGCAGGGCCCCTCATTTTAATTTTTGGAGCAGCCTACCCCTTCTTCTCCCCTTCCACAAAAAATACTAATAATAAAAATAAATAAAAATCTCCGTACTTCCAACCGGTTACATTGATCATATATGATCCACCACTGAATCACAATAATGGTACGTATTTTCTATATGTACAGTATCATAATAAATACAAACAATAGTCATTTGTATTAAAGTACAGACAATGGGGTCAGTATGTGCTGGTAAATGTTAATGCCTCTTGCATAGTGTTGTTAGTGGTCTAATAATGGGAAGGTACTTCAGGTTTTCATTGTAATACAATTATAGTATAACAATATAGTGTACCGTAATTAGCTTTTTTTCATCGTAAAATAATTTTCATATGCAAAATTTGTATGAAAATTTCTTGCACAAAAATTATTATACAAGATCAAACTACTCTAATAGAGCAGTCATTAATGTAAATCATACAAAAATATTTTTACATGAAAATTTTTATCACGAAAAATTTTTGCACGAAAATAAAGCAAATTACGGTATATTATGAAGTGTGACTTGCTACAGTGGTATGTATTCAGTTATCTATGGGGGTATAACTTGAGCCGAGTTCGATATAAATGACATCAATCAGCAGACTCTAAAGATACTGACTATGTGTAATACAACAGTACTTGACTTTAGGTGCCCAAAGGGCCCATTGACAAGTTAAAACTCCTTGGTTTTGGTCCACCATGCACCTTTGTGACACCCCGTGTGTGCCTTCATAGCATTAAATAGGGTGTGGTACAATGCTGTTCTAGTCTGGCACTGGCATGACCCTCCTTTTATTTTTGTGTAGTACAGGTGTCAGCAAGTCGGTTCACAGAATAAATAATGTTAAAAAAAATTAAAAAGGGTTAGTAAAGAATATTAAGCAAGCAGCGTGTGTTCCAGGGCCCTCAGTTTAATTCCTTTTGTCATGAACAGCCTACTCCTACTCCTCCCCTTCCACAAATAAATAGATAAATCCCCTCACCCACATTCTCCATTTGGTTACATTGTATATGATCCACCATTTAACTCTTAAACCCGCACACTCCGATATATCGGCATTTTTTTATAAAGCTCAAAGTATGCACAATTATTATTACTAATGAATGAATGTGTGATGGCTTCTAAACCAGCAGTGTATGAAGCTTGTCTAATTTCATTAGTCCAAAAACCACCTATCACTGGAAAGTAAATTCATTGGGCTACTTAGACAGTGATGAATAACCACTGTAACAACATTCACTGACTTGTTATGACGAGCTGAAGCGACATCTGGTTTCCCCTACCTCGTGAACGCATGGTCTGGCAACCATTTTTATGAATGTCTGACTCATGTGAGCTTTATATGCCGTGATTCTACAATCGTGGCGAATCTACTAGCATTTGTTTCAGCTCGATACAATGAACTGGGATGGAGTTATGATCTATTTTCTGGAGGTATGTATTGGCATGCATGTTTTAATTGTGTACATGTTGTTTCTTGGCGAGTTTTGGCCCCATACATTTGTCGAAGGGTAAATCCCTTGGTATCATATTATTCCTTATTACATCACAAATATAGTGGCATAAATTGCATAGCCATAGAGTTATTAGGTCAACAGCTACAGCATTTTGTTTGAGGCCATGCGTAAAAGCTGATTTATCGGCGTGTGTGTTTTTAGTGCATTGTTACTAAAAATTACGTGCAGGTTTAAGGGTTAATCACAATTTTCTATGTTACAAACATAAACAATGGTGCAGGAAGCAGGGTTGGTATGTTCATTTGTACCATATGTGTGGGAATAATACAGTTCCACCCAAACTGTTCATCTATATGGTAAGGTCCTTCAGATTTTCATTGTAATATAATTATTGTACCCATAAATTATTGTAAATATTGTAGTGTATATGACTCTGGAAGGGTGGTTTGCTACAGTAGTATGTATTCAGCTATCTATGGGTGTATTCCTTGAGCCAGATTTACTGTAAATGACAAGCAGACTCAAAAGATACTGTGTGTACAACAGTTTGTGGGTCTGCTATCTTAATCTAAACTTTCTACTTACTAGCTATTTACAGTTTCTCTATTTCACATGTAACAAGTGGTTATATATTACTTGGCTTGCCCTTATTCAGTTTGACGGTTCCCCAGTGTGCAGGTCAACTGTATTTGAATAACTCATATTCAGTGTAGAGGCCATAAGACTGGACAACAATTATGCACATGTACTAGTGCTGGATGATATACCAGGATACCACAATATTATCACTGAACTATAAGTAATTACAACCTTACTAAAATGCAATTCTATCCTATTAGATTAGTGTACTACTATTGACAAATATGGCAATCTATTAAACTGTGAGCCATTTAAATGTTTTACGGTAACTTATTGGCTGAGGCTACATCCCAGACCCCCACAATAGTAGTAGTGAGAATCCCTCTCCATAAATCATGGTTCTTTTTCATGTCCATAAATATGCATTGCTTGTGACCTGCTGAACAAAAAAAATGCGACTAGTTTGCATAGTTCTATTTTTGAGATAAATGCCATTGAAATTGAACTACCTTTTGTAAAAGATGCATGGTTCATGAAAAATTATTTTGTGCATGTTTTAATTGCTTCAGTAAATGGTGAAAAAAATTAATTTGGATATCAAATGTACCACTGGATTTGCTTCTTCATGGAGAGTACAATGTCTTTGTTTCATTTCTGTACCATGCAGCAAACATGAGTTATGTGTGTTTGTTTATATTGCAGCAAAATGTAATTTATTGTTGCCACTTTTTAAAGTTTGAACAGCCTTCTTGTTGATATATAGCATAGATGGATGTTAGCGAAAACTGTAACTTGATCAATTGCCTAGTTCATGGTGAACACAATGACACAAGTCCCAACTCCGCAGCTTGTTGTACGGTTGATTAAATGAGCGCCCACAATTTCTGAATTTTCTGTTTACATATACAGGCAATGTACAAATCATTTGTTTTGTTTTTTTTGCTGTCTATTGCTATAACTCTAAATGTTTTTACCAGATAAAGCTGAAACTTCAACAGCCCTTGTTTTTTTCCTTTAGACAACAAAAAAGTCAACTTTGAGAAAAATGCAAACTAGTTGGGTTTAGTTCAGCCAGTCACATTTTGTTGTTACAGTACCATACAGTAATTAATGGTTACAGTTACTTAGTAAAGTACAGATTCAGGAATAGTGCACTGCTTCTAAAAGTGTATATAACTGATATGTAAAAAAAGGATTAATTTAAAAATAAAGTAGGGATCCAAGCAATAAAATGTAGTGAAACAGGAGATGAATGATGATATTACAGCATAGCTCAGAGGGAAAATCCCTACATTGGCATGTTATGACAATTGTTTTGTTAAATCCCACAGTAGAAATTTCCCACCTAACTGTGTAATGCCATCATTCATCTTTTGTTTCATTGCTTGGATCCCTACTTTGTTTTAACTAGTTTGTTTGGGTGTTTTTGTTATAGCATACAGCTATACACGTATAACTGTGACTATTGTATTAGAGTATCTCAAGTCAGCCTTTCACCTACCAGAGGATGTGTCACTATTTCATTGTGCTAGCATTATGAATACAGCTAGGCCAATAATAACAGGATGTGTCATCATGATAGATTGTTAAGATGGTGCTAAATCATTATAAATCAACCAAGATCACGTTACTAGGCGTGGCATTGAACCTATCATGAAGTTACAGGTATACCAAGTGTAAGCACTTCAATAAGTTTGTGGTGTCTAGGTATGCTGCTCAAGGAAAGTGTTGATGGGAATAATTAATGCCTCAGTATGGTTTTTTGCATGGAGAAGGAAGAAGACATGCCATATTGAAGATAAATGGAAAGACAAGGTGCAGAGGACACACACTTGTTACAACCAAAGACACATCCCACTGTGAGTTTGTTATTGTGGTGTAAAATGGTGGCTGTGCGCTGCTTCGTTTGGCCTCCAGCCTTGCTATTATAGTCAGGCAGACAGACAGGCAGACAAAAATTCATAATTCTATATCTGGCCACCTGTGTTTCCGGAATTTTAGGTGGCTCACATCATTTTTGGGGAATCTCTACTTAAAACAGTACTACCATACTGTTTTGATATTGACAGTCTTGAAATTTTACTTTACATGCATTCACTAAACACCTCAAATTTTTAGGTGTAGGCAGGCCAGGGTAACATTCTTATAATATATTCATCAAAATGTTTGTCTATTCAACATAGGTGATGAAGACATTCTAGTTGCTACTAATCTATTGTGCGAACTCTATTCACAAAACAGATACGTACCACCAGAAGATGACTGGCCACCATATCATCCTGAACACTACACATCTTCACTATGTGCCTATTATGAGAGAAAACGTGTGGAATCTGACAATGATAGTTCAAATCAGTTGAAAAGTGATGCTCATACATTACCACAAAGTATATTTGTTAGGAAGGGTGTATTGGATAAGCAAAATAGAGATTATTGTAGTGAAATATTTGACAATGTCAAAAATTTATTTATTCAGCTTGAAGATCTTGTGAAAGTTCCAAATATCATTCTGATAGAAGGAGCACCTGGAATAGGAAAAACTATTTTGTGCAAGGAAATTGCTATGCATTGGGTATATTCCACCATACTTAGCGATACCAAGTTGTTATTTTTAATCTTTATAAGTGACCCTCAAGTTAAGAACATTAACAGTATTTTGTTTCTTGTTAACTACTTTTACAAGAATGATGCATTATCTGGTATAGTAACTGATTGGCTTATTGAAACTGATGGTGAATATCTCACAATTGTGGTAGATGGATATGATAAAATTTACCAAGAGAATGTTATAACTGATTTGATCAACCGTAAGCTGTTACCAAAATGTGGCTTAGTAATCACATCTCGTCCTGGTGCTTCATCACACATCTGTAATAATGTAGACTGCAGAATAGAAATGTTGTATTTTAGTGAATGTAATCGACAGAATTTTATCCAGTATGCACTGAGAGATGAACAAAGTCATCAGATTAAAAAAATTGAAAATTTTCTGCAGTCTAATGTCTGTATTGATGCTTTATGCTGCATTCCATTGAACCTGAATCTATTACTTACCCTCATAGATTCAGAAGATATTATCAATGACTTGCCTAAAACCGAAGTAACTTTATATGAAATATTTATTATAAAAACGATCACTCATTTTCTTCAAGCAAACAATGAGGATGTGTCTTTACTAACTGTTAGTTGCCTCGTTGATCTGCCACAGCCATATTATCAGTTTGTTATGGAACTGTGCCAATTTGCTTTTTTAGCATTACAAAATCATGAACTGGTGTTTTCACTCTCTGAATTTGAAACTGCCTGCCCCAAACTCAGCTGTGTTTATAAAAATGGACTGGGCTTATTAAAACCAACCCCACTTTTAAAATTACAGGAACATTTTAAACAGAAAACACTGCAATTTATTTATATTGCCATTCAGGAATACATGGCCGCTTATTACATTGCCTTACTACCAGATCAAGAACAAACAGAAATATTAAGTACAATATTTTGGAAAACTTGTTATTTTAACACTGTTGAAAAATATTTTTCAATAACTAATGGCAAAACTATTAAATTTAATTTTCTATTGGGAAAACATAGTCAACTACATGAAACTTCTGCCAATTTAATGGACATATTGAATAATAAAACTCACGCTCTTCATCTTCTCCAGTGTTTAAGAGAAGCTGACAAACTAATGTTGACAAATGATGACATATTCCCAGAAGGTGTTCTTGATTTTAGTGGTCACTCTCTACTACCACTAGATATACATGCACTTGCTGTTTTACTGTTAAGATCACAAAATAAACAGTGGAAAATGCTTAATTTATCGTACTGTATGATTGACGATAAATGTTGCAACTTGTTATGTGAAATGCTGAATGATTCCAAAAGTAGTGAAATAAACATCGACACTGTAAATATTGCTTGTAACATCTTCAATAATAATACACTTGCAAAATTATTCGACATTCTTAAACAGTGGAAAATTAATGATCTCACTGTCTCTGCTTGTCATATATTGAATAGTGAACTATTAAAGATGATTGATACCTTTACAAATGCAATGGCAAATGCCACTATGCAAAACAAAGAAACAAATTTGCTTAATGGAAAATTATCTATTAATTACATAACAGCACAAAATATAATGGTTGCCATTTATGCAGATAAGCAAACCATTAAATGTGGTCATTTTGAACATTTTAATACAAGTGATGACGTGTTTGAAACTCTTCAGTGTTGGCTAAATGATATTGCAAGGGTTACGAATGTTGATTTTACTGTTTACTTTGCAGGTGATAATGCAGTTAACATGCTATCTGTGCTTTCGTTTAGCTTAAACCATATAAAGCTTCATACAGTCAGGGGTACGTACCTGTTGAACATGGCTAAAACATCAACCGATTATAAGAAATTTTCATGGGATGAAAAAGTAGCAGATTACTTATCAACAATTGTAAGTCACAGCCTCTCAAACTCATACAAAATAGTGCCTTCTGAAGCATATTCTTTGAAGTTTGGAATTTTTCAGAACCTGAGGCATAATATTTTGCTTCAAATGGAATTAGCTAAAATTACTACTGACACTCCAATAATCAACATCACTGATAACCCAGAACTACAAGAGATAAATTTATTCGTTAATAATTTACCAGCAGCAATTACCAATACAATAATCAATGCAATGCTTTTTTGTTCTACTTTGACAAATTTCAGCATCAAAAGCAATGTATTTGATGATGTAGCTACTGATGTTGCAACATTCTTATCTCATAATCCTAACCTTCAAGAAATACAGCTTGGTGAAAATAGTTGGAAAGTGTCCAGTGTTATTAAAATTGCAAAAGCTTTACAAAACAATTCAGATTTGAAAGTGATTAACCTACGTGAGACTAACAGCATCAGTGGTGAAGCAGCAGACCATATTTCTACTCTATTGTCATCTAATACCAAACTTCAAATTTTAGATTTATGCAGTGGCAATTTACAAACTTCAGGTGCCATTAAGATTGCTAAAGCTTTACAAAATACTACACATCTTATGAACTTTAATATGCAAAACAACAATATTAATGATGAAGCAGCAGATGATATTGCAACTGTTTTATCTCATAATACTGGACTACAAGAGCTACATCTTGGTAAGAATACTTTAAGAACTTCAGGTGCCATCAAGATAGCAAAAGCTTTACAAAATACTACACATCTTACAATATTTGATATGCAAAACAACAATATTAATGATGAAGCAGCAGATGATATTGCAACTGTTTTATCTCATAATACTAGACTACAAGAGCTGTGGCTAGGTAGAAATAATTTACAAACTTCAGGTGCTATCAAGATAGCAAAAGCTTTACAAAATACTACACATCTTACAATATTTCATATGCAAAACAACAATATTAATGATGAAGCAGCAGATGATATTGCAACTGTTTTATCTCATAATGCTGGACTACAACAGCTAGGTCTAGGTGGAAATAATTTACAAACTTCAGGTGCTATCAAGATAGCAAAAGCTTTACAAAATACTACACATCTTACAATATTTGATATTGAAAACAACAATATTAATGATGAAGCAGCAGATGATATTGCAACTGTTTTATCTCATAATATTGGACTACAAGAACTATATATAGGTGGAAATAATCTACAAACTTCAGGTGCTATCAAGATAGCAAAAGCTTTACAAAATACTACACATCTTACAATATTTGATATGCAAAACAACAATATTAATGATGAAGCAGCAGATGATATTGCAAATGTTTTATCTCATAATACTGGACTACAAGAGCTAGGTCTAGGTAGAAATAATTTACAAACTTCAGGTGCTATCAAGATAGCAAAAGCTTTACAAAATACTACACATCTTACAATATTTGATATTGAAAACAACAATATTAATGATGAAGCAGCAGATGATATTGCAACTGTTTTATCTCATAATACTGGACTACAAAAGCTGTGGCTAGGTGGAAATAATTTACAAACTTCAGGTGCTATCAAGATAGCAAAAGCTTTACAAAATACTACACATCTTACAATATTTCATATGCAAAACAGCAATATTAATGATGAAGCAGCAGATGATATTGCAACTGTTTTATCTCATAATATTGGACTACAAGAACTATATATAGGTGGAAATAATCTACAAACTTCAGGTGCTATCAAGATAGCAAAAGCTTTACAAAATACTACACATCTTACAATATTTGATATGCAAAACAACAATATTAATGATGAAGCAGCAGATGATATTGCAAATGTTTTATCTCATAATACTGGACTACAAGAGCTAGGTCTAGGTAGAAATAATTTACAAACTTCAGGTGCTATCAAGATAGAAAAGGCTTTACAAAATACTACACATCTTACAATATTTGATATTGAAAACAACAATATTAATGATGAAGCAGCAGATGATATTGCAACTGTTTTATCTCATAATACTGGACTACAAAAGCTGTGGCTAGGTGGAAATAATTTACAAACTTCAGGTGCTATCAAGATAGCAAAAGCTTTACAAAATACTACACATCTTACAATATTTCATATGCAAAACAGCAATATTAATGATGAAGCAGCAGATGATATTGCAACTGTTTTATCTCATAATATTGGACTACAAGAACTATATATAGGTGGAAATAATCTACAAACTTCAGGTGCTATCAAGATAGCAAAAGCTTTACAAAATACTACACATCTTACAATATTTGATATGCAAAACAACAATATTAATGATGAAGCAGCAGATGATATTGCACCTGTTTTATCTCATAATATTGGACTACAAAAGCTGTGCCTAGGTGGAAATAATCTACAAACTTCAGGTGCTATCAAGATGGCAAAAGCTTTACAAAATACTACACATCTTACAATATTTGATATGCAAAACAACAATATTAATGATGAAGCAGCAGATGATATTGCAACTGTTTTATCTCATAATACTGGACTACAACAGCTGTGGCTAGGTGGAAATAATTTACAAACTTCAGGTGCTATCAAGATAGCAAAAGCTTTACAAAATACTACACATCTTACAATATTTCATATGCAAAACAGCAATATTAATGATGAAGCAGCAGATGATATTGCAACTGTTTTATCTCAAAATACTGGACTACAAGAGCTAAGTCTAGGCGGAAATAATTTACAAACTTCAGGTGCTATCAAGATAGCAAAAGCTTTACAAAATACTACACATCTTACAATATTTGATATGCAAAACAACAATATTAATGATGAAGCAGCAGATGATATTGCAACTGTTTTATCTCATAATGCTGGACTACAACAGCTAGGTCTAGGTGGAAATAATTTACAAACTTCAGGTGCTATCAAGATAGCAAAAGCTTTACAAAATACTACACATCTTACAATATTTGATATTGAAAACAACAATATTAATGATGAAGCAGCAGATGATATTGCAACTGTTTTATCTCATAATATTGGACTACAAGAACTATATATAGGTGGAAATAATCTACAAACTTCAGGTGCTATCAAGATAGCAAAAGCTTTACAAAATACTACACATCTTACAATATTTGATATGCAAAACAACAATATTAATGATGAAGCAGCAGATGATATTGCAAATGTTTTATCTCATAATACTGGACTACAAGAGCTAGGTCTAGGTAGAAATAATTTACAAACTTCAGGTGCTATCAAGATAGCAAAAGCTTTACAAAATACTACACATCTTACAATATTTCATATGCAAAACAGCAATATTAATGATGAAGCAGCAGATGATATTGCAACTGTTTTATCTCATAATATTGGACTACAAGAACTATATATAGGTGGAAATAATCTACAAACTTCAGGTGCTATCAAGATAGCAAAAGCTTTACAAAATACTACACATCTTACAATATTTGATATGCAAAACAACAATATTAATGATGAAGCAGCAGATGATATTGCAAATGTTTTATCTCATAATACTGGACTACAAGAGCTAGGTCTAGGTAGAAATAATTTACAAACTTCAGGTGCTATCAAGATAGCAAAAGCTTTACAAAATACTACACATCTTACAATATTTGATATGCGATACAACAATATTAATGATGAAGCAGCAGATGATATTGCAACTGTTTTATCTCATAATACTGGACTACAAAAGCTGTGGCTAGGTGGAAATAATTTACAAACTTCAGGTGCTATCAAGATAGCAAAAGCTTTACAAAATACTACACATCTTACAATATTTCATATGCAAAACAGCAATATTAATGATGAAGCAGCAGATGATATTGCAACTGTTTTATCTCATAATATTGGACTACAAGAACTATATATAGGTGGAAATAATCTACAAACTTCAGGTGCTATCAAGATAGCAAAAGCTTTACAAAATACTACACATCTTACAATATTTGATATGCAAAACAACAATATTAATGATGAAGCAGCAGATGATATTGCAAATGTTTTATCTCATAATACTGGACTACAAGAGCTAGGTCTAGGTAGAAATAATTTACAAACTTCAGGTGCTATCAAGATAGCAAAAGCTTTACAAAATACTACACATCTTACAATATTTGATATTGAAAACAACAATATTAATGATGAAGCAGCAGATGATATTGCAACTGTTTTATCTCATAATACTGGACTACAAAAGCTGTGGCTAGGTGGAAATAATTTACAAACTTCAGGTGCTATCAAGATAGCAAAAGCTTTACAAAATACTACACATCTTACAATATTTCATATGCAAAACAGCAATATTAATGATGAAGCAGCAGATGATATTGCAACTGTTTTATCTCATAATATTGGACTACAAAAGCTGTGCCTAGGTGGAAATAATCTACAAACTTCAGGTGCTATCAAGATGGCAAAAGCTTTACAAAATACTACACATCTTACAATATTTGATATGCAAAACAACAATATTAATGATGAAGCAGCAGATGATATTGCAACTGTTTTATCTCATAATACTGGACTACAAAAGCTGTGGCTAGGTGGAAATAATCTACAAACTTCAGGTGCTATCAAGATAGCAAAAGCTTTACAAAATACTACACATCTTACAATATTTGATATGCAAAACAACAATATTAATGATGAAGCAGCAGATGATATTGCACCTGTTTTATCTCATAATATTGGACTACAAAAGCTGTGCCTAGGTGGAAATAATCTACAAACTTCAGGTGCTATCAAGATGGCAAAAGCTTTACAAAATACTACACATCTTACAATATTTGATATGCAAAACAACAATATTAATGATGAAGCAGCAGATGATATTGCAACTGTTTTATCTCATAATACTGGACTACAACAGCTGTGGCTAGGTGGAAATAATTTACAAACTTCAGGTGCTATCAAGATAGCAAAAGCTTTACAAAATACTACACATCTTACAATATTTCATATGCAAAACAGCAATATTAATGATGAAGCAGCAGATGATATTGCAACTGTTTTATCTCAAAATACTGGACTACAAGAGCTAAGTCTAGGTGGAAATAATTTACAAACTTCAGGTGCTATCAAGATAGCAAAAGCTTTACAAAATACTACACATCTTACAATATTTCGTATGCGAAACAACAATATTAATGATGAAGCAGCAGATGATATTGCAACTGTTTTATCTCATAATATTGGGCTACAAGAACTATATATAGGTGGAAATAATCTACAAACTTCAGGTGCTATCAAGATAGCAAAAGCTTTACAAAATACTACACATCTTACAATATTTGATATGCAAAACAACAATATTAATGATGAAGCAGCAGATGATATTGCAACTGTTTTATCTCATAATACTGGACTACAACAGCTGTGGCTAGGTAGAAATAATTTACAAACTTCAGGTGCTATCAAGATAGCAAAAGCTTTACAAAATACTACACATCTTACAATATTTGATTTGCAAAGCAACAGTATTAATGATGAAGCAGCAGATGATATTGCAACTGTTTTATCTCATAATACTGGACTACAACAGCTAGGCCTAGGTGGAAATAATTTACAAACTTCAGGTGCTATCAAGATAGCAAAAGCTTTACAAAATACTACACATCTTACAATATTTCATATGCGAAACAACAATATTAATGATGAAGCAGCAGATGATATTGCAACTGTTTTATCTCATAATACTGGACTACAAGAGCTGTGGCTAGGTGGAAATAATTTACAAACTTCAGGTGCTATCAAGATAGCAAAAGCTTTACAAAATACTACACATCTTACAATATTTGATATGCGATACAACAATATTAATGATGAAGCAGCAGATGATATTGCAACTGTTTTATCTCATAATACTGGACTACAAAAGCTGTGGCTAGGTGGAAATAATTTACAAACTTCAGGTGCTATCAAGATAGCAAAAGCTTTACAAAATACTACACATCTTACAATATTTGATATGCGAAACAACAATATTAATGATGAAGCAGCAGATGATATTGCAATTGTTTTATCTCATAATACTGGACTGCAAGAGCTGTGGCTAAGTGGAAATAATTTACAAACTTCAAGTGCTATCAAGATAGCAAAAGCTTTACAAAATACTACACATCTTACAATATTTGATATGCAAAACAACAATATTAATGATGAAGCAGCAGATGATATTGCAACTGTTTTATCTCATAATACTGGACTACAACTGCTAGGCCTAGGTGGAAATAATTTACAAACTTCAGGTGCTATCAAGATAGCAAAAGCTTTACAAAATACTACACATCTTACAATATTTCGTATGCGAAACAACAATATTAATGATGAAGCAGCAGATGATATTGCAACTGTTTTATCTCATAATACTGGACTACAACAGCTAGGTCTAGGTGGAAATAATTTACAAACTTCAGGTGCTATCAAGATAGCAAAAGCTTTACAAACTACTACACATCTTACAATATTTGATATGCGAAACAACAATATTAATGATGAAGCAGCAGATGATATTGCAACTGTTTTATCTCATAATACTGGACTACAACAGCTAGGTCTAGGTGGAAATAATTTACAAACTTCAGGTGCTATCAAGATAGCAAAAGCTTTACAAAATACTACACATCTTACAATATTTGATATGCAAAACAACAATATTAATGATGAAGCAGCAGATGATATTGCAACTGTTTTATCTCATAATACTGGACTACAAGAGCTAGGTCTTGGTGGAAATAATTTGCAAACTTCAGGTGCCATAAAGATAACAAAAGTTTTACAAAATACTAAACATCTTACAATATTTGATATAAGAAATAACGATCTAAATGACAGAGAAATAAACAATATTACATCTATTTTATCAAATAACACTGCACTTCAAGTACAGTAATTTGGCAGCAACAAATTTTTGCCTCCATGAGATATATAGTCCAATAGACATTTTGATACAATATCCGAAACTATATAATTATATGTAAAAACTGTAAAAACTATATGTGATTTTAAAGTCAACATAATTAAAGTGTTAATAAGATTAATATATTATTAGGGTGTTACTTGAAGCCATCTGGAAAAGTTGAAACTAAAACTTTGTGGAATAATGTAGAAAAAATCAGATCCAGTAGTGACTTGATTTCAATCTATATAGGTATGCACCAAAAGAGCCACAGCAGCTGGAGTCTGCATAGAATCTTCTTTGCCAAAGCTAAAGCCATGGGTTTTCAGGCCAGCCTTACACTGCAATCTAACTCCTGTTATACAAGCTTTCAGAAAGTAGACTTCTCGCATTCAGATCATGCTATGTACTAGATTAATAAACCCAATGAAACAAGAAGTCATGTTGTTTAAGGATCCCAGGCTGTACATGTGTGGACTTCTCAGGTACTTGCAAGCAGTCTATGAATCAATTATAGTCTGTTCGCGTTCACCTGAACCCTCGTTGCTTGTTAATAACTCTTGTTACATGGGCCAGCTGCCCAAACATTTAGTAGCTCTGTGAAGCCCTTTAAACACCGGAAATGTTAATCAAAAAAGTGCTTTGATGTGGGCAAGAACAAGTGAGTTATGAGGCTTTAAAAATATCCCATACATTTAGTGGGGAATTGGAAACAGTGGAAATGGAAACTGGAAACAGAAAATGTGGAAATGGTCAAATTGTTATATACATGTATCTTAGAGAGAAACCTCTACTTTGTGGTCACCTCTTCAATAAAGACCACCTCTGTATAAAGACCACTTTTCAGAAAGACTTAATTGCAAAAATAGCAGTTACAAATAATATGTATTGCATGACAGCTATGTAGGCACTTAAGAGAATACATTTTTTTGATATAGCTGGTACAGGTTATATAACTAGATGGACACTAGGCCTGCGCCGATTATGCCAGCATAATTTGGGGCATAATGGGAAGCCAAAAGCATCAGCATATTAGACTAAATTTTTGTGCATTGGTTATCAGGGAAGATAAAACTCTGCCTATTTTGCATGATGCAGAATGGGATAGTGTGCAAACATGGTAAAAATCAAATTTACAGCTACGTTGTAAAGAAAAGATTAGTTGAAGATCGATATACTCTAATAGAACAGTCACCGCATATTGAAATATCGTAATAGAACGTTCACAGATGCATTAGGTACTCTAATGGAACAGTCAAGACACAATTTTATATGAGCATATTTGGAGCATAATGGTACACAACTGGGCATAATTAGAGCATAATAGGGGAAATTTTGGAGCAATGCTCAAAAGCATAATAGGCAATTTCAAAAGCATAATAGGCAATTTCAAAAGCATAATAGGCTCAGGCCTAATGGACACCCAACTAAATGATTTATGATACAGGTAGGTACTCTTCATGACCTTAAGTTATGTGTAAAATATGTAGGCCCCAGAAAATTATATAATCTATCCCCTTTATGATCCCATCCATGTTATCTTCCATATTTTGCTCAAGTATAATTAAGTCTTTACAAACTTGTTACATATGGTGATCTTTGTACAGAGGTGGTCACTAAGCATTTTTACTCTATATAGCATGTATATGAAGATTGACTATCTCAATTGGAAATGATTAAATCTTTATGCTTTCTTAGTGGACACCTCTGTGTTAAGACCACATTGCACTTATAGCTTATTTCCTAGATGATCTCATTAATAAGACCACTTCATAGTAGTGGCCACCTTTGTAATAGCTAAGTTCCAAACATGTCATGTATTAACATTTCAGTATATCATCAGCTCAAATGGTTAGCAACTTAGTCATCTCCTTACAGTAAAACCTTACATTGTGATCACCTCTTCAAAGAGACCACCAATGATTACCTCAACATTTCCTACTGCTTGAAGGTTCTTAGTTTACTAATTTGTTAAGATGCCTTACTGTAGTTATACTGATAGTAAAGTGTCAGTAAACTTAAGTATATGGAACATAATTATTTTACTAAGTTTTAAACTCTCAGTAAAACATCAGTAATGCGGGTTTACTGAAAAACTACTAAAATAACAAACAATTAACTGTTCCATATACTGGGGATATACCACTGTAGTAAACTAAGATACTTCAAGCAGTGTCCACTTTATTAGTGACCGTATCAAGTATAGGACCCAAGAACAGCTGAGTCATTTCACTAGGTCTGCAGTACCTTTCATGACCTAGCTTGTATCGTAATTTAGGGGGTTACACTACTCACGTGTATCAAATCCCACAAACAAAAGAATATCAACTTTTTAAAAACAACACCTTATAGAACATGTTAAGTCACATAATATTGATAAGAAAATGTTAAGTCACATAATATTGTAAGTACCAAGTAGTATCTGAGGGGTGTTAAATAGTAGAAATGCCAAACTCTGTCTTATGTACTCTAGGCGTACCACTGAGAGGCGATCTTTGACATCACCGTAAATCTTCAAGTCGGTTGCAGGATCAAAGTGATTGTTTCATTTCTACACATCTCCTGTGAGCATGGTAGTACACATTTCTTAAATCTGATGACATCTGGTGACTACCAGTACGTGGGTTTGCAAACATGACATACTCCTTATGTTGCAAGCATAAATCATAAGGAGGAGGCAGGTATAGTCAAATTCCAAAATCGGATGCTTTTTGACCTCACATTTTCATCCAAATATGGATGATACTTCACTAAATCATCCATTTTGGATGATTATTACTCATCTCTCTTATAGTTACATAAGCAAACATCATCCAAAAGTGGATGATTATTGCTTGATTCTCTATATAGTGAGTGCTTATGTAAGCAAATATCATCCAAAAGTGGATGATATTTGCTTGATTCACTATATAGTGAGAGATGTATGCAAGAAGCATCCAAAATCGGATGTTTCTAACCATCCAATATTGGAATGTAAACTTAGCCTTCCAAAATCGGATGTTTCTAACCATCCAATATTGGAATGTAAACTTTGCCTTCCAAAATCGGATGTTTCTTGCCATCCAATATTGGAATGTAACTTCTGTCGTCCAAAATTGGATGTTTCTTGCCATCCAATATTGGAATGTAACTTCTGCCTTCCAAAATTGGATGTTTCTTGCCATCCAATATTGGAATGAAATTTCTGTCGACCAAAATCGGATGTTTCTTGCCATCCTATATTGGAATGTAATTTCTGTCGTCCAAAATTGGATGTTTCTTGCCATCCTATATTGGAATGTAATTTCTGCCTTCCAAAATTGGATGTTTCTTGCCATCCAATATTGGAATGTAATTTCTGTCGTCCAAAATTGGATGTTTCTTGCAATCCAATATTGGAATGTAACTTCCGCCTTCCAAAATCGCATGGTTTTTGCCATCCAATATTGAAATATAAGTTTTGCTTTCCAAAAATGGATGTTTCTTACTATCCATTATTGGAATGTAAGTTTTGCTTTCCAAAATTAGATGGTTCTTGCCATCCAATATAGACTATTTCCGAAATGACGTCTTGCAAACTCTATTTAGGGGACTCTTACGTTTTCGAGTACAGCTTCCCACGAAGAATACTTCTAAGGACCTATCATGCGACTTCTAGAGATAATTTCGAAATGAAATCACCAGGTATTGTTAAAGAAATGCTAATTTACCTCTACTCGGAAAAACAGGCGAAAAATTTAAACCCGAGTAAAAAAAATTGTGTTATTGCCTTATAGCTGTACTTGTTAGTTTTAGCTCGATATCTTCTTCCTGTAGTACACTAACAAGTCGACCTCCATTTACGGCCCATAGAAACAGTACTCAAAAACATTGGAGTCTCCCAAATAGAGGTTATTGAAACCTCAATTATTTTAAGTGAGATTGGTAGCATACAGCTGCAGATGATCAGTTTCTGTGGAATTTTCAGTATGTGTAGGGATCACAATAATAAAAGCACTGAAACAAGAAGATAGCAACACAGTGCCACTGAGTGCATTCTACTTCAAAATGGCCCAAAAAGCATCCTATGAGTTTCTCCAACTTTTTGGATTAGAAATTTTTCACCATGAGTAGGGATCATCCAAATTTGGATGGCAAGGAATGTATTCCATTATTGGATGGCAAGAAACATCCAAATTTGGATGGCAAGGAATGTATTCCAATATTGGATGGCAAGATACATCCAAATTTGGATGGCAACAAATGTATTCCAATATTGGATGGCAAGAAACATCCAAATTCGGATGACCAGAAATGTATTCCAATATTGGATGGCAAGAAACATCCAAATTTGGATGACCAGAAATGTATTCCAATATTGGATGGCTAGAAACATCCAAATTTGGATGGCAACAAATGTATTCCAATATTGGATGGCAAGAAACATCCAAATTTGGATGATTGTTGCATAAATCTCTCACTATATAGAGATATGAGCAATAATCATCCACTTTTGGATGATTTTGTTCCTTTGCAATAATCATCCAATTGTGGATGAAAATGTGAGGTCAATAAACATCCAAAAATGGAAACGAACCATACCTCGGAGGAGGATGTGGTTTTCCATCTTCAGAACGTAAATTACGGACTCTGCATCCTGGACACCTTGAAATGTTTCCTTTTACAAAAACAATACAAAATGACAAAGGAGAGTGTGAATCAGGCAGGTATGATTGAGTCTGTTGAGCTGGTAGTGTGATAGGAGCATAAACAACAGGGGAATAGAGTAAGGAAATATTTTGTGTGACAGATGGTATTATAGGGGAGGAGGTAACAAAGAGTACTCTGTAGGGGCATGGGGAAACATGGAGTAGAGTGGCAGAGGAGTTTAACTAGGCCCAGGTTCTGAAAATCTATCACATCTTGAGGTTTCATCTACAAAGGAAACTTTGGATCCACCTGGTTGCACTCTGTACTTATGCTTACCAATGTTACCTTCCAATATTTGCTTGATGTGTTTCATATTTTTTTTCTGTGAAGCCTTTCGACGCGTGTGAGCTTTTCTCCAACTGCTCTTAGGCATATCTATGGTTGCAAGTTTAGACAAGTTAGTTGGCAACCCTTTTTGTTTACTCATCCATGTCATGTATTTGTCAAGCTGATTAGTTTTTCTAGCAACAGCAATAATATGAACACAGGTCTTACTACACTTAAAGACACCACAGTTTTGTTCACACACTATTTGGCCAGTTTGACAACATTCCACAAAATAAGGAGACTTACGGTGCAGATTAGTACTCTGGACCAGCCACTCAGATCGATTCCTGCAACCAGGAGACAAGCAAACACTATCTTTTTGGCTTAATATCTTTGTGGACTCACTCCAGACTTTGTCTGCCAGATACGAAGGGACTTGAAGCTGATATAAAACATTTGTAGTACCTGAGCTTGACACTATTGAAGCGGAAGACATGGACGTTTCCTCAAACTGCTCTGACATGGCTGTTTCCTCAAACTGCTCTGACATGGTTGTTTCCTCGAACTGCTCTGACATGGCTGTTTCCTCGAACTGCTCTGCTTCAATGTGATCATTGAGAAGAGATGAAAACAAAGCTTTGACTATTCGTTCACGCTGCTTTTCTGACATTTGGAAAAAAGTGTGTGCATTAATGGCAAGATTTTGATAGTCACTTTTCAATCTGTATTCACCGATGCTTGCAGCAGCCTTTTCAATTTCTTTCTTTTGATCAACCATCATTTCGTTCATCAAAGAAATGAAATCAGGTAGTTCCTGAGCTCTGTAGTTCACTTGATGCTTAATAACCTTGTTCTGAGACTCAACATCATTTGTATAGAATGGCTCTGGAGGGTTTCCAAGACCAGCCTTAATCCTGTACTCTTTTAACATCGTCTTCTGAACTTCTGCTTTACAGTTGTTAATAAACCACTCATAAAATTGAGGAGGATTATTATACATCATTTCCCTATCATTCCTCCAATGAACATATACTTCCTTCAAAATCTTCATCAGAGTCAGCATCAACCAGGCCATCTTCAGCACTACAAGGATCCCCAATACGTCTCTTAAAAACTCAACTTACATGTACTTGGGAATATTGAATTCCCTCAGTTTTGACTCAAGGTTACCCTTGAAGTGAAGGAAGCAGCAACAATGTACAGCATTAAAAAAGACCGTTGAGAATGCTGTAGATAGTGCTTTTTCACCATCAGTGCCAAATGCCACCAGCCCACACAATGAAGGCTTGAGACCAACTAAAGAGGATGCAAAAAAGTAATATGTTTCAAACTTCTTTTGCTTATGCACAAAAATTGGACCCATTATAACTGGATGATTTCCACAAGAATTTTCCAACAACAGATGATGGTAAGTGGTGACAGTTACGTAGAAGTCACTGAGATTAAAAGTAGGGTCAACACTAAGCACTGTGCATTGTTGATTGGTACTGTCTGTCAAAATCTTTCCAGGTCATTCAATGACCAGTTAAAGCTCAGAACTGCCATTGGTTCTGGAGCACCCGACACAATTCTAACAAAAGCATTTTCTGTTTTCCCTCCCTCACTTTCCTTGCACATCAATATAACTGAAAACAGTGGATCCTTCTGCTTGCCTTGAATTGCACACTCTGTTACATTTCTACGTCTCCTCACATCAGCTGCTTGTTGTCTGTTGTGTGGTATTGCACCAGCACTAGAAGCAGTTAACAGGCTATCATCTGAAGTGTATTTACTAACTGCAAACTTGGCAGTTAAATTTTGTGTTACAACTTGGCATAGTATGAACATAACTTTCAGATTGCTTAGAATTAGCATGAGGGCGAGTGGTCACTTTATGTTCTTCCTTTTCAAAACAATATTGGACAAGTGCAAGGTTCAATGTGTCCTCTTGATGATCTATAAACACACCAATTTTGATATGATTACACAAGTCACAGAGAATAAGATATAGTTTCGAACATATTATTAATTTTGTGTATTATAGTGAGTTTTCCATCTTACCCTGGCATATACAATGTAACCAATTATTATATGTGACTGGATTTTGGAAAAACGATCCAAATCGCACATTAGAAGTTTCGAGATAAACGGTTTTAAAGAATTGAAGGCAGCATAACTCTCCAAGGATAGCAAGCACGCGTATGAAATTTACACAAAAGATGCATCAATCTGTTACCTTTCAAGCCACTTCCAGTATTTGTAGCTGCTTGTACAGTTTCCCGCCAAATAAGATAGAAACTCTGAGCAGTTGGACGAGCGAAGTAGTATCACGAGTGCTCACAAAGGGGTGGAGGCTGGGGGGTGGCGGGGAAGGCAAAAGATGGGCCTCAAAATGGAGGCAGACCACGATTGGAGTCCAGACACGAGATTACAGGGCTGTGCTGGCTCCTTAGTGGGTGATATGTAGCAAAATCTACAGAGAACACGTCTGGCCAACATTATAAAGCTGTCCACCAGTAAACCACCGATTCTTGCCAAGCCAGGTCCTTCACAAGGCCTGAAACCGCCATTTGGGCACTCCACACCACCCAGAAAAGACGTCTATTAAAACCAGCCTCGTGTAGTTTGAGTAGTGCTGAGGGTCATAACTTGTAGTACGATAGTGTAGCTATCCACTGGTGGTGTTAGTTTGATTTTGCCTGATGTGCGATTTGGTTCGGTTCTGTAAAATCTGGTCACATATGTATATTTGAAACCAACATATTATTCTGTTCAACTTATACCCACTGTAGAAATTGGATGAATGCAAACACTTGAGACATTCATTAAGGACTTTGGATAGTAAAATTCAAAATCAGTATCAATCTTTCGCTTAAAATTCTATACAAGCTGCATGTAGCTGCAAATGTGGTTGCAAGTTGGCACACAAATCATTTTTACATCCCATTTGTATATGCTACCAAGAGTACTCTTAATGCTATATACCTGTAAACCATCATTCATTTTGGTACCACCCCCTCTTTGCATAAAGTAAGGGTTTTGTGAAATACAGATATCATATTAGTTCAAAGAAATTAATTCAGTCAGACAATGGCTTAAATACAATTGTCCTTCAATTTAAATAAAAAGCATTGCATTGCCAAGGTGATTTGTGTGAACATCTTTGGCATGCATTACTTGCCTATAGAGCAGAATGTCTTTGCTAGAACTGATAACGTGATCTATATTTCACCAGACACTTTTTTGCAAAAGGATGGGTGGTGCCAAATTAATTCCATTATTCAATTACTTGTTAACAGTGTTGGGAGTAACGCGTTACGTAATATTATTACTTTTGTGGTAACTAAGTAATATAACGAAATGCGCTATAAAAACAGGTAATATAACTCAAGTTACTTTACTTACAAATGTAACGCATTACCTAAGTAATATAGTTACTGTAACGAGTATAATATTATGTAATATTATTACTACAAGTAACGAAGTTACTAATCTTGTTAGTAATCCACTGAGTAATGCCTAGCCACAACAAAGTAATGAAGCCTACTGAATGAAGCTTATTCACCAGCTTCTTACTTATTACCAAGATTTGCACATTGTCCAACACTGCAATCATGTCATGTGATAAGGTGGTAGTTTCACATGTGACAACTTAAGGCTGTGGACACAAAGTAATACAATATGTAATATTATTACAGTTACTTTATTTTATGGGTAATATGTAACTGTAACTAAATAGTTCAGTTGCAAGTAATATGTAACTAGTTACTTTAAAAAGTAACTTGCCCAACACTGCTTGTTAAGATCATGTGATCCTTTACGTCAGCTCACACAATGCATTCGTCAACTGATGGACAATACCTTAGAATTTTAAAAAATACATCCATAAACATTTGAGTACCCATGTGTAATTTTCATAGCATTTGTCTAGGTATTGGACATCATCTTTCATATATATCTCTTCAACATTTTCCCCATATATATTATATCAATATCACACAATACAGTAGTATTGTATATAAAATTAGGGTTGGACTTTTCTGGCCAAAATTTTCACCCTAAAACCAGCCTTACAATACCTTCGTGGCACCTTGGCAATATCGTTTAGGTATAACCAAGTCCAAAAGTGCCTTCAGTATGACCTAAAATATTTCCAAAAAGTTGCTACAAAATTTTAAAAAATTATTTAGCAGAATTTTATATACTGACTGACTTACTGACTAATGCCCTCAGACAAGCGCAACTTGATAATGGCTAAGACTATAGGGTTGATGTTTTCTCTGTTCAACATTGCTTCATCCTGAGACATACCTTTGGCATACCGCAGTATGTACAAATGCATGCATCATAGACTTATCTTGTCCTCCTTTTTGTCCCATTTCTTTTTGTTGACAGCCCATGGTGTCAATTTGCAGTTGCGTGGCTTCCCTACGTTTGTAAACAGGAATTGTCAGAACCTTCCATGGTGACTGTAGAGACACTTCTTCCACTGTTCATTTGTAATGCTGTGAAACAGCCTGAGCATAGCTTGAAGTGAATCATAATGGTCACTTCACTTTCAAGTCAGCTGGGATGTACATTCAGACAAAAACATTAACTTTGGTGCTTTCCTTTCTGTTGATGTGGTAGTCACCACTCATAATAAAGTTACAGAAAAAGTAGGGGAAAAAAGTATAAGGAAAGATTAGGAATTTTAAGTTTAACTATAATACGGATTGTAGAAAAAAGTAAGGAAACAAGGGAGGTTGCCTAATGATATTGTAGTGAAATATTTGACAATGTCAAAGATTTATTTATTCAGCTTGAAGATCTTGTGAAAGTTCCAAATATCATTCTGATAGAAGGAGCACCTGGAATAGGAAAAACTATTTTGTGCAAGGAAATTGCTATGCATTGGGTATATTCCACCATACTTAGCAATACCAAGTTGTTATTTTTAATCTTTATAAGTGACCCTCAAGTTAAGAACATTAACAGTATTTTGTTTCTTGTTAACTACTTTTACAAGAATGATGCATTATCTGGTATAGTAACTGATTGGCTTATTGAAACTGATGGTGAATATCTCACAATTGTGGTAGATGGATATGATAAAATTTACCAAGACAATGTTATAACTGATTTGATCAACCGTAAGCTGTTACCAAAATGTGGCTTAGTAATCACATCTCGTCCTGGTGCTTCATCACACATCTGTACTAATGTAGACTGCAGAATAGAAATGTTGTACTTTAGTGAATGTAATCGACAGAATTTTATCCGGTATGCACTGAGAGATGAACAAAGTCACCAGATTAAAAAAATTGAAAAATTTCTGCAGTCTAATGTCTATATTGATGCTTTATGCTGCATTCCATTGAACCTGAATCTATTGCTTACCCTCATAGATTCAGAAAATATCAATGACTTGCCTAAAACCGAAGTAACTTTATATGAAATATTTATTATAAAAACGATCACTCATTTTCTTCAAGCAAACAATGAGGATGTGTCTTTACTAACTGTTAGTTGCCTCGTTGATCTCCCACAGCCATATTATCAGTTTGTTGTGGAACTGTGTCAATTTGCTTTTTTAGCATTACAAAATCATGAACTGGTATTGTCACTCTCTGAATTTGAAACTGCCTGCCCTAAACTCAGCTGTGTTTATAAAAATGGACTGGGGTTATTAAAACCAACTCCACTTTTAAAATTACAGGAACATTTTAAACAGAAAACACTGCAATTTATTTATATTGCCATTCAGGAATACATGGCCGCTTATTACATTGCCTTACTACCAGATCAAGAACAAACAGAAATATTAAGTAGAATATTTTGGAAAACTTGTTATTTTAACACTGTTGAAAAATATTTTTCAATAACTAATGGCAAAACTATTAAATTTAATTTTCTATTGGGAAAACATAGTCAACTACATGAAACTTCTGCCAATTTAATGGAAATATTGAATAATAAAACTCACGCTCTTCATCTTCTCCAGTGTTTGAGAGAAGCTGACAAACTAATGTTGACAAATGATGACATATTCCCAGAAGGTGTTCTTGATTTTAGTGGTCACTCTCTACTACCACTAGATATACATGCACTTGCTGTTTTACTGTTAAGATCACAAAATAAACAGTGGAAAATGCTAAATTTATCGTACTGTATGATTGACGATAAATGTTGCAACTTGTTATGTGAAATGCTGAATGATTCCAAAAGTAGTGAAATAAACATCGACACTGTAAATATTGCTTGTAACATCTTCAATAATAATACACTTGCAAAATTATGCAGCATTCTTAAACATTGGAAAATTAATGATCTCACTGTCTCTGCTTGTCATATATTGAATAGTGAACTATTAAAGATGATTGATACCTTTACAAATGCAATGGCAAATGCCACTATGCAAAACAAAGAAACAAATTTGCTTAATGGAAAATTATCTATTAATTACATAACAGCACAAAATATAATGGTTGCCATTTATGCAGATAAGCAAACCATTAAATGTGGCCATTTTGAACATTTTAATACAAGTGATGACGTGTTTGAAACTCTTCAGTGTTGGCTAAATGATATTGCAAGGGTTACGAATGTTGATTTTACTGTTTACTTTGCAGGTGATAATGCAGTTAACATGCTGTCTGTGCTTTCTTTTAGCTTAAACCATATAAAGCTTCATACAGTCAGGGGTACATACCTGTTGAACATGGCTAAAACATCAACTGATTATAAGAAATTTTCATGGGATGAAAAAGTAGCAGATTACTTATCAACAATTGTAAGTCACAGCCTCTCAAACTCATACAAAATAGTGCCTTCTGAAGCATATTCTTTGAAGTTTGGAATTTTTCAGAACCTGAGGCATAATATTTTGCTTCAAATGGAATTAGCTAAAATTACTACTGACACTCCAATAATCAACATCGCTGATAACCCAGAGCTACAAGAGATAAATTTATTCGTTAATAATTTACCAGCAGCAATTACCAATACAATAATCAATGCAATGCTTTTTTGTTCTACTTTGACAAATTTCAGCATCAAAAGCAATGTATTTGATGATGTAGCTACTGATGTTGCAACATTCTTATCTCATAATCCTAACCTTCAAGAAATACAGCTTGGTGAAAATAGTTGGAAAGTGTCTAGTGTTATTAAAATTGCAAAAGCTTTAAAAAACAATTCAGATTTTAAAGTGATTAACCTACGTGAGACTAACAGCATCAGTGGTGAAGCAGCAGACCATATCTCTACTCTATTGTCATCTAATACCAAGCTTCAAATTTTAGATTTATGCAGTGGCAATTTACAAACTTCAGGTGCCATTAAGATTGCTAAAGCTTTACAAAATACTACACACCTTATGAACTTTAATATGCAAAACAACAATATTAATGATGAAGCAGCAGATGATATTGCAACTGTTTTATCTCATAATACTGGACTACAAGAGCTACATCTTGGTAAGAATACTTTAAGAACTTCAGGTGCCATCAAGATAGCAAAAGCTTTACAAAATACTACACATCTTACAATATTTGATATGCAAAACAACAATATTAATGATGAAGCAGCAGATGATATTGCAATTGTTTTATCTCAAAATACTGGACTACAAGAGCTGTGGCTAGGTGGAAATAATTTCCAAACTTCAAGTGCCATAAAGATGGCAATAGCTTTACAAAATACTACACATCTTACAATATTTCATATGAGAAACAACAATATTAATGATGAAGCAGCAGATGATATTGCAATTGTTTTATCTCAAAATACTGGACTACAAGAGCTGTGGCTAGGTGGAAATAATTTCCAAACTTCAAGTGCCATAAAGATGGCAATAGCTTTACAAAATACTACACATCTTACAATATTTCATATGAGAAACAACAATATTAATGATGAAGCAGCAGATGATATTGCAACTGTTTTATCTCATAATACTGGACTACAAGAGCTATGTCTAGGTGGAAATAATTTACAAACTTCAGGTGCTATCAAGATAGCAAAAGCTTTACAAAATACTACACATCTTACAATATTTGATATGCGATACAACAATATTAATGATGAAGCAGCAGATGATATTGCAACTGTTTTATCACATAATACTGGACTACAACAGCTGTGGCTAGGTGGAAATAATTTACAAACTTCAGGTGCTATCAACATAGCAAAAGCTTTACAAAATACTACACATCTTACAATATTTGATATACAAAACAACAATATTACTGATGAAGCAGCAGATGATATTGCAACTGTTTTATCTCATAATACTGGACTACAAGAGCTAGGTCTAGGTAGAAATAATTTACAAACTTCAGGTGCTATCAAGATAGCAAAAGCTTTACAAAATACTAAACGTCTTACAATGTTTGATATGTCAAACAACAATATTAATGATGAAGCAGCAGATGATATTGCAACTGTTTTATCTCATAATACTGGACTACAAGAGCTAGTTCTAGGTGGAAATAATTTACAAACTTCAGGTGCTATCAAGATAGCAAAAGCTTTACAAAATACTACACATCTTACAATATTTGATAAAGGAAACAACAATATTAATGATGAAGCAGCAGATGATATTGCAATTGTTTTATCTCATAATACTGGACTACAACAGCTGTGGCTAGGTGGAAATAATTTACAAACTTCAGGTGCTATCAAGATAGCAAAAGCTTTACAAAATACTACACATCTTACAATATTTGATATGCAAAACAACAATATTAATGATGAAGCAGCAGCAATTGTTTTATCTCATAATACTGGACTACAACAGCTGTGGCTAGGTGGAAATAATTTACAAACTTCAGGTGCTATCAAGATAGCAAAAGCTTTACAAAATACTACACACCTTACAATATTTGATATGCAAAACAACAATATTAATGATGAAGCAGCAGATGATATTGCAACTGTTTTATCTCATAATACTGGACTACAAAAGCTAGGTCTAGGTGGAAATAATTTACAAACTTCAGGTGCTATCAAGATAGCAAAAGCTTTACAAAATACTACACATCTTACAATATTTGATATGCAAAACAGCAATATTAATTATGAAGCAGCAGATGATATTGCAGCTGTTTTATCTCATAATACTGGACTACAAAAGCTGTGGCTAGGTGGAAATAATTTACAAACTTCAGGTGCTATCAAGATAGCAAAAGCTTTACAAAATACTAAACGTCTTACAATATTTGATGTGTCAAACAACAATATTAATGATGAAGCAGCAGATGGTATTGCAACTGTTTTATCTCATAATACTGGTCTACAAGAGCTAGGTCTAGGTGGAAATAATTTACAAACTTCAGGTGCTATCAAGATAGCAAAAGCTTTACAAAATACTACACATCTTGCAATATTTCATATGCGAAACAACAATATTAATGATGAAACTGCAGATGATATTGCAATTGTTTTATCTCATAATACTGGACTACAACAGCTGTGGCTAGGTAGAAATAATTTACAAACTTCAGGTGCTATCAAGATAGCAAAAGCTTTACAAAATACTACACATCTTACAATATTTGATATGCAAAACAGTAATATTAATGATGAAGCAGCAGATGATATTGCAACTGTTTTATCTCTTAATACTGGACTACAAAAGCTAGGTCTAGGTGGAAATAATTTACAAAACTTCAGGTGCTATCAAGATAGCAAAAGCTTTACAAAATACTACACATCTTACAATATTTGATATGCAAAACAACAATATTAATGATGAAGCAGCAGATGATATTGCAACTGTTTTATCTCATAATACTGGACTACAAAAGCTGTGGCTAGGTGGAAATAATTTACAAACTTCAGGTGGTATCAAGATAGCAAAAGCTTTACAAAATACTAAACGTCTTAGAATATTTGATATGTCAAACAACAATATTAATGATGAAGCAGCAGATGATATTGCAACTGTTTTATCTCATAATACTGGACTACAACAGCTGTGGCTAGGTGGAAATAATTTACAAACTTCAGGTGCTATCAAGATAGCAAAAGCTTTTCAAAATACTACACATCTTACAATATTTGATATGCAAAACAGCAATATTAATGATGAAGCAGCAGATGATATTGCAACTGTTTTATCTCATAATACTGGAGTACAAAAGCTAGGTCTAGGTGGAAATAATTTACAAACTTCAGGTGCTATCAAGATAGCAAAAGCTTTACAAAATACTACACATCTTACAATATTTGATATGCAAAACAGCAATATTAATGGTGAAGCAGCAGATGATATTGCAACTGTTTTATCTCATAATACTGGACTACAACAGCTGTGGTTAGGTGGAAATAATTTACAAACTTCAGGTGCTATCAAGATAGCAAAAGCTTTACAAAATACTACACTTCTTACAATATTTGATATGCGAAATAACAATATTAATGATGAAGCAGCAGATGATATTGCAATTGTTTTATCTCATAATACTGGACTACAACAGCTGTGGCTAGGTGGAAATAATTTACAAACTTCAGGTGCTATCAAGATAGCAAAAGCTTTACAAAATACTGCACATCTTACAATATTTGATATGCAAAACAGCAATATTAATGATGAAGCAGCAGATGATATTGCAACTGTTTTATCTCATAATACTGGACTACAACAGCTGTGGCTAGGTGGAAATAATTTACAAACTTCAGGTGCTATCAAGATAGCAAAAGCTTTACAAAATACTGCACATCTTACAATATTTGATATGCAAAACAGCAATATTAATGATGAAGCAGCAGATGATATTGCAACTGTTTTATCTCATAATACTGGACTACAACAGCTGTGGCTAGGTGAAAATAATTTACAAACTTCAGGTGCTATCAAGATAGCAAAAGCTTTACAAAATACTACACATCTTACAATATTTCATATGCGAAACAACAATATTAATGATGAAGCAGCAGATGATATTGCAACTGTTTTATCTCATAATACTGGACTACAACAGCTGTGGCTAGGTGGAAATAATTTACAAACTTCAGGTGCTATCAAGATAGCAAAAGCTTTACAAAATACTACACATCTTACAATATTTGATATGCGAAACAACACTATTAATGATGAAGCAGCAGATGATATTGCAATTGTTTTATCTCAAAATACTGGACTACAACAGCTGTGGCTAGGTGGAAATAATTTACAAACTTCAGGTGCTATCAAGATAGCAAAAGCTTTACAAAATACTAAACGTCTTACAATATTTGATATGCGAAACAACACTATTAATGATGAAGCAGCAGATGATATTGCAATTGTTTTATCTCAAAATACTGGACTACAAGAGCTGTGGCTAGGTGGAAATAATTTACAAACTTCAGGTGCTATCAAGATAGCAAAAGCTTTACAAAATACTACACATCTTACAATATTTGATATGTCAAACAACAATATTAATGATGAAGCAGCAGATGATATTGCAACAGTTTTATCTCATAATACTGGACTACAAGAGCTAGGTCTAGGTGGAAATAATTTACAAACTTCAGGTGCTATCAAGATAGCAAAAGCTTTACAAAATACTACACATCTTACAATATTTGATATGCGAAACAACAATATTAATGATGAAGCAGCAGATGATATTGCAACTGTTTTATCTCATAATACTGGACTACAACAGCTGTGGCTAGGTAGAAATAATTTACAAACTTCAGGTGCTATAAATATAGCAAAAGCTTTACAAAATACTACACATCTTACAATATTTCATATGCAAAACAACAATATTAATGGTGAAGCTGCAGATGTTATTGCAACTGTTTTATCTCATAATACTGGACTACAACAGCTAGGTCTAGGTGGAAATAATTTACAAACTTCAGGTGCTATCAAGATAGCAAAAGCTTTACAAAATAGTAAACGTCTGACAATATTTGATATGTCAAACAACAATATTAATGATGAAGCAGCAGATGATATTGCAACTGTTTTATCTCATAATACTGGACTACAAGAGCTAGGTCTAGGTGGAAATAATTTACAAACTTCAGGTGCTATCAAGATAGCAAAAGCTTTACAAAATACTACACATCTTACAATATTTGATATGCGAAACAACAATATTAATGATGAAACAGCAGATGATATTGCAACTGTTTTATCTCATAATACTGGACTACAACAGCTGTGGCTAGGTGGAAATAATTTACAAACTTCAGGTGCTATCAAGATAGCAAAAGCTTTACAAAATGCTACACATCTTACAATATTTGATATTGAAAACAACAATATTAATGATGAAGCAGCAGATGATATTGCAATTGTTTTATCTCATAATACTGGACTACAAAAGCTATATCTAGGTGGAAATAATTTACAAACTTCAGGTGCTATAAAGATAACTAAAGCTTTACAAAATAGTAAGCGTATTACAATATTTGATATAAGAAATAACGGTCTTAATGACAGAGAAGTAATCAATATTACATCTATTATATCAAATAACACTGCACTTCAAATACAGTAATTTGGCAGCAATAAATTTTTGCCTCCATGAGATAGTCCAATAGACATTTTGATACAATATCCGAAACTATAATAATTATATGTAAAAATTGTAAAAACTGTATATATGTATGGTAATTTTAAAGTCAACATAATTAAAGGTGTTAATAAGGTTAATATATTATTAGGGTGTTACTTGAAGCCATCTGGAAAAGTTGAAACTAAAACTTTGTGGAATAATGTAGAAAAAATCAGATCCAGTAGTGACTTGATTTCAATCTATATAGGTATGCACCAAGAGCCACAGCAGCTGGGGCCTGTATAGAATCTTCTTTGCCAAAGCTAGAGCTGTGGATTTTCAGGCCAGCTTTACACTGCAATCTAACTCCTGTTATACAAGCTTTCACAAAGTAGCCTTCTCGCATTCAGGTCATGCTATGTACTAGATTAATAAACCCAATGAAACAAGAAGCCATGTTGTTTAAGGATCCCAGGCTGTACATGTGTGGACTTCACAGGTACTTGCAAGCAGTCTATGAATCAATTATAGTCTGTTTGCGTTCACCTGAACCCTCGTTTCTTGTTAATAACTCTTGTTACATGGGCCAGCTGCCCAAACATTTAGTAGTGCTGTGAAGCCCTTTAAATGCCGGAAACGTTAATCAAAAAAGTGCTTTGATGCGGGCAAGAACAAGTGAGTTATGAGGCTTTAAAAATATCCCATACATTTAGTGGGGAATTGGAAACAGTGGAAATGGAAACTGGAAACGGAAAATGCGGAAATGGTCAAATTTTTATATACATGTATCCTAGAGAAAAACCTCTACTTTGTGGTCACATTTTCAATAAAGACCACCTCTGTATAAGACCACTTTTCAGAAAGGCTTAATTGCAAAAATAGCAGTTACAAATAATATGTATTGCATGACAGCTATATATATATAGGCACTTAAGAGAATGCATTTTTTTGATATAGCTAGTACAGGTTATATAACTAGATGGACACCCAACTAAATGATTTATGATATAGGTAGGTACTCTAGGTGTACCACTGAGAGGCGATCTTTGACATCACTGTAAATCTTCAAGTCGGTTGCAGGATCAAAGTGATTATGTTTCATTTCTACACATCTCCTGTGAGCATGGTAGTACACATTTCTTAAATCTGGTGACTACCAGTACGTGGGTTTGCAAACATGACATACTCCTTATGTTGCAAGCATAAATCATAAGGAGGAGGATGTGGTTTTCCATCTTCAGAACGTAAATTATGGACTCCGCATCCTGGACACCTTGAAATGTTTCCTTTTACAAAAACAATACAAATTGACAAAGGAGAGTGTGAATCAGGCAGGTATGATTGAGTCTGTTGAGCTGGTAGTGTGATAGGAGCATAAACAACAGGGAAATAGGGTGAGGAAATATTTTGTGTGACAGATGCACTGCTTGAAGGTTCTTAGTTTACTAATTTGTTAAACTACTTTACTGCAGTTGTACCCAGTTATACTGATGGTAAAATGTCAGTAACTTTAAGTATATGGAACATAATTATTTTACTAAGTTTTAAAGTCTCAGTAAAACATCAGTGAGTGTGGGTTTACTGAAACTAAAATAACAAACAATTAACTGTTCCATATACTGGGGTTATACCACTCTAGTAAACTAAGAAACTTCAAGCAGTGATGATTAGGGACCCGCCGATTATGCTGGCATAATTATGAGCATAATAGGTGCCTGAAAGCATTGAGCATAATGCTAGCATAATAGATAGAATATTTGTGTAATAGTATGAATTCTTGCTTATTAAAATAGCTATCACAGAAAGATCGATATACTCTAATAGAACAGTTAGTAACTCTAATAGAACAATCACATAGCTGACTGTTCTATTAGAGTATATCGATCTTTTCTGTGATATGCATTTTGACAAGTAAGTTTGTGCTTCAGCCACTTATTATTTATCCATAAACTGGAAATTATTAGTAGAGTATGAGAACTGAGGCATAAATAATTGGGTAAATTTGAGCATAATAGGTAAGTGTTGAGCATAAATTTAAGCATAATAGGTAAATTTTTGAGCAGTGCAGCATAGCATAATAGGTAAAATTATGAGCATAATAGGCGGGTCCCTAGTGATGATATTAGGAGAGGAGGTAACAAAGAGTACTCTGTAGGGACATGGGGAGACATGGAGTAGAGTGGTGGAGGAGTTAGCCCAGGTTCTGAAAATCCATCACATCTTGAGGTTTCATCTACAAAGGAAACTTTGGATCCACCTGGTTGCACTCTGTACTTATGGTTACCAATGTTACCTACCAATATTTGCTTGATGTGTTTCATAGTTTTTTTTTCTGTGAAGCCTTTCGACGCATGTGAGCTTTTCTCCCACTGCTCTTAGGCATATCTATGGTTGCAAGTTTAGACAAGTTAGTTGGCAACCCTTTTTGTTTACTCATCCATGTCATGTATTTGTCAAGCTGATTAGTTTTTCTAGCAACAGCGATAATATGAGCACAGGTCTTACTACACTTAAAGACACCAGTTTTGTTCACACACTATTTAACCAGTTTGACGACATTCCACAAAATGAGGAGGCTTACGGTGTAGATCAGTACTCTGGACCAGCCACTCAGATCGATTCCTGCAACCAGGAGACAGGCAAACACTATCTTTTTGCTTAATATCTTTGTAGACTCACTCCAGACTTTGTCTGCCAGATACAAAGGGACTTGAAGCTGATATAAAACATTTGTAGTACCTGAGCTTGACACTATTGAAGCGGAAGACATGGACGTTTCCTCAAACTGCTCTGACATGGCTGTTTCCTCAAACTGCTCTGACATGGTTGTTTCCTCGAACTGCTCTGCTTCAATGTGATCATTGAGAGGAGATGAAAACAAAGCTTTGACTATTCGTTCACACTGCTTTTCTGACATTTGGAAAAACGTGCGTGCATTAATGGCAAGATTTTGATAGTCACTTTTCAATCTGTATTCACCGATGCTTGCAGCAGCCTTTTCAATTTCTTTATTTTGATCAACCATTATTTCTTTCATCAAAGAAATGAAATCAGGTAGTTCCTGAGCTCTGTAGTTCATTTGATGCTTAATAACCTTGTTCTGAGACTCAACATCATTTGTATAGAATGGCTCTGGAGGGTTTCCAAGACCAGCCTTAATCCTGTACTCTTTTAACATCATCTTCTGAACTTCTGCTGTACAGTTGTTAATAAACCACTCATAAAACTGAGGAGGATTATTATAAATCATTTCCCTATCATTCCAGATTTTCTCCAATGAACATATAATTCCTTCAAAATCTTCGTCAGAGTCAGCATCAACCAGGCCATCTTCAGCACTACAAGGATCCCCAAATATTTCTCTTAAAAACTCAACTTGCATGTGCTTGGGAATAATGAATTCCCTCAGTTTTGACTCAAGGTTACCGTCGAAGTGAAGGAAGCAGTAACAATGTATAGCATTAAAAAAGACCGTTGAGAATGTTGTAGATAGTGCTTTTTTACCATCAGTGCCAAATGCCACCAGCCCACGTAATGAAGGCTTGAGACCAACTAAAGAGGATGCAAAAGAGGAATATGTTTCAAACTTCTTTTGCTTATGCACAAAAATTGGACACATTATAACTGGATGGTTTCCACAAGAATTTTCCAACAACAGATGACAGTAAGTGGTGACAGTTACGTAGAAGTCACCGAGATTAAAAGTAGGGTCAACACTAAGCACTGTGCATTGTTGATTGGTACAAAAGCTTTCCAGGTCATTCAATGACCAGTTAAAGCTCAGAACTGTCATTGGTTCTGGAGCACCCGACACAATTCTAACAAAAGCATCTTCTGTTTTCCCTCCCTCACTTTCCTTGCACATCAATATAACCGAAAACAGTGGATCCTTCTGCTTGCCTTGAATTGCACACTCTGTTACATTTCTATGTCTCCTCATATCAGCTGCTTGTTGTCTGTTGCGTGGTATTGCACCAGCACTAGAAGCAGTTAACAGGCTATCATCTGAAGTGTATTTTCTAACTGCAAACTTGGCAGTTAAATTTTGTGTTACATCTTTTAATTTCTTTAAAGTACTTGGCATAGTACGAACATAACTTTCAGATTGCTTAGAATTAGCATGAGGGCGAGGGGTCACTTTATGTTCTTTCTGTTCAAAACAATATTGGACAAGTGCAAGGTTCAATGTGTCCTCTTGATGATCTATAAAGACACCAATTTTGATATGATTACACAAGTCACAGAGAATAAGATATAGTTTCAAACATATTATTAATTTTATGTATTATAGTGAGTTTTCCATCTTACCCTGGCATATACAATGTAACAAATCATTATATGTATATTTGAAACCAACATATTATTCTGTTCAGCTTATACCCACTGTAGAAATGGGATGAATGCAAACACTTGAGACATTCATTAAGGACTTTGGATAGTAAAATTCAAAATCAGTATCAATCTTTCGCTTAAAATTCTATACAAGCTGCATGCAGCTACAAATGTGGTTGCAAGTTGGCGCACAAATCATTTTTATATTCCATTTGTATATGCTACCAAGAGTACTCTTAATGCTACAAGTGGAACAAAAAATTAGGAATTTTCAATATGAGTAGGGATCAAAGTAATAAAAAGTACTGAAACAAGAGAGATTATCTACCACCTGAAGTCATGCTAGTACACACATAATCGCTACTTCAGTTGCCAAGATTTAAGATATAATGGCACTGAAGTAGGGATTACGTGTGTACTAGCATGACTTCAGGTAGTAGATAATCTCTCGTTTCAGTACTTTTTATTACTTTGATCCCTACTCATATTGAAAATTCCTAATTTTTTGTTCCACTTGTTTGTGTACTTTTTACAAACATTGCATGAATCTTATCTTTTATGTGCATGCAGTTTCTATTACACAGGACACTAAAGTTACTATTTCTTCAATGTCCATGGTTTGCTAGCTATGTTATAGACAACATTACCTGTGTTTAGATTCTTTGCACAGTTTCTCAATATTAGAAAAGTAGTACTTGCTGGTTGAGGATCTAGTAGCAGCACGGGATTTGGCAACATCCTTGCGGTAATGTTCTTTAGTGCTCTCTGCAGAATCCACACGAGACTTTTCCAAGTCTTGATGGTAGTGTTCCCTTTTCTTTTTTGCAACTTCAGTGCGAGACTTTTCCAAGTCTTGATGGTAGTATTCCCTTTGCCTTTCCGCTGACTCAATGCGAGACTTTGCCAAATCTTTGTTAAATGATGTTTTGGTGGCTTCAGCTGATTTCTCACGCGACGCTGTTACATTTTTGTAGTACTCATTAGCATGACGCTGTGATCGGCATTCACTGCTGTACTCCTTTCTCTCTGAGAGTATAGACTCTGTATGAGCTTCATAGTACGCCCTGTTATTCTCCTTCTTTCTACTCTTCCGTGCCGCTTCCTTCGAAGGCATTGCCACACCCAATATTGCCTCAGAGAAAACACACAAAGCAATAATAACCACAATACCCTTAGCTAACGCTATTTTGCTACGAATTATTTCTAATATCGCTCAAATACTTGAGGTAGATACGTTGTTTACAGCAAAGAAATGCGTTTACAAACGCAAGCAATATTAATTTTGCCGGTTAACTTTGCCAGAAACAAAAGATATAAGTCGCTAAATATATTCACTTACACGTACAAAGCTTCCCGATTGTGAACAGCTCGCTCTTCCTGCTCAAAATCAACTTCGAACTTTCAACCACGCGTATTCGAATATTTTACCGCGAAGATTATGATTACTCTATTTAGCGAGCACTCTTATTGAAACAAACTGCGCCGTACATTGAAGTCATTTGTGGAGTTATTAACACTACCTGTAGTGAATCCAGGACGATGGCGACATTAAAGAACGATGAAAGGTAAGACCCTAGCGCAAGGATTGTATTTCTATCGGTGTAGGAAAGGTTTAATCTATAGGCAAAGCGAGCCGTTTTCATGCAAGAAGTAGGACTGTAGCTGTTGCCATCTTCCCGCTAGGCCTGGCTGAAGGCATCAGTTAGGGAGTCAGTCACTAGAAAATTCGATCAGATAGAATTTTTTTTAAAATTCGTGGAAACTCATAGGATGCATTTCGCGTCGTTTTGAAGGCGAAATCGTGCTTCACTTTTGTAATACAATACTGTTGAATCGCCGAGATGGTTTTGCAAGTCTGCTTTTGGTGCGTAATTTTTTGGCGGGAAATCGTGAACCTTGACGATCCCTACCATTAAGTACTACCGTACTTAATGATATACCTGTAAACCAGCATTCATTTTGGTACCACCCCCTCTTTGCATAAAGTAAGGATCTTGTGAAATACAGATATCATATTAGTTCAAAGAAATTAATTCAGTCAGACAATGGCTTAAATACAATTGTCCTTCAATTTGAATAAAAAGCATTGCATTGCCAAGGTGATTTGTGTGAACATCTTTGGCATGCATTACTTGCCTATAGAGCAGAATGTCTTTGCTAGAACTGATAACGTGATCTATATTTCACCAGACACTTTTTTGCAAAAGGATGGGTGGTGCCAAATTAATTCCATTATTCAATTACTTGTTAACAGTGTTGGGAGTAACGCGTTACGTAATATTATTGCTTTTGTGGTAACTAAGTAATATAACGAAATACGCTATAAAAACATGTAATATAACTCAAGTTACTTTACTTACAAATGTAACGCATTACCTAAGTAATATAGTTACTGTAACGAGTTATTATGTAATATTATTACTACAAGTAACGAAGTTACTAATCTTGTTAGTAATCCACTGAGTAATGCCTAGCCACAACAAAGTAATGAAGCCTACTGAATGAAGCTTATTCACCAGCTTCTTACTTATAACCAAGATTTGCACATTGTCCAACACTGCAATCATGTCACGTGATAAAGTGGTAGTTTCACACGAGACAACTTAAGGCTGTGGACACAAAGTAATATAATATGTAATATTATTATAGTTACTTTATTTTATGGGTAATATGTAACTGTAACTAAATAGTTCAGTTGCAAGTAATATGTAACTAGTTACTTTTAAAGTAACTTGCCCAACACTGCTTGTTAAGATCATGTGATCCTTTATGTCAGCTCACACAATGCATTCGTCAACTGATGGACAATAGCTTGGAATTTAAAAAAATGCATCCATAAACATTTGAGTACCCATGTGTAATTTTCATAGCATTTGTCTAGGTATTGGACATCATCTTTCATATATATCTCTTCAACATTTTTTCCCATATACAATATATCAATATCATACAATACAGTAGTATTGTATATAAATTAGGGTTGGACTTTTCTGGCCAAAATTTTCACCCTAAAACCAGCCTTACAATACCTTCATGGCACCTTGGCAGTATCGCTTAGGTATAACCAAGCCCAAAAGTGCCTTCAGTATGACCTGAAATATTTCCAAAAAGTTACTACAAAATTTTAAAAAATTATTTAGCAGAATTTTATATACTGACTGACTTACTGACTAATTCCCTCAGACAAGCGCAACTTGATAATGGCTAAGGCTATAGGGTTGATGTTTTCTCTGTTCAACATTGCTTCATCCTGAGACATGCCTTTGGCATACCGCAGTATGTACAAATGCATGCATCATGGACTTATCTTGTCCTCCTTTTTGTCCCATTTCTTTTTGTTGACAGCCCATGGTGTCAATTTGCAGTTGCGTGGCTTCCCTACGTTTGTAAACAGGAATTGTCAGAACCTTCCATGGTGACTGTAGAGACACTTCTTCCACTGTTCATTTGTAATGCTGTGAAACAGCCTGAGCATAGCTTGAAGTGAATCATAATGGTCACTTCACTTTCAAGTCAGCTGGGACGTGCATTCAGACAAAAACATTAAGGTGGCGGTTACCTGGAAGTCGTGGTTTTTGAAGCCGTTGCAAACGAAGCCATACTTCCTGCCACAAAAATTTATTTATTGCGTGATGTGATTAGTGTTTACGTTATAATTAAAATGGCAGCTGCACGTACTAAGGCCCATTGCCTTGCAACAAGAAGAAATTTGTTGCTATTGTGCGAGTATTATTAAAGAAGACATTCACTAAAGTAAGTAGAGTAGTTTAGATGCTTTGTTTACGGGGATTCGGGTGGTTCGCGTGAAACTTAGGCGACATACGTCATTTCTGGTTTTGTATGGTATGTTAAAGTGTTAGTACAACTTTCTGCGTCAGTTTTTTCTTGTATACTAGTGAGGGAGACCTCTGTATTAATGTAAAATAAGCGATTGCTTATTGTAGTAGGGCCGCATGTTGAGAAAAAAAGATTTTGTACTGCCTGTCGATGGTACAGCAGGTTTTAGGTCCCTTCGGGGTGGCCAAAAGGGTTTCAAAATCCCGTAGCTGTGTTTCAACCTGGCATAGGCTAAAGTTGTGTTGATTGCAACCTGCTTATGCTGCTAAAGAATAGATTACACGTTTTACTTCGCCATAATGTGCAACAAGCTTTGCATAAACTGACGCTGAAAATATTTTTGCATGCTCTTACAATCGGCTCTATAGCATTATAGTTCAGCATCTAATGGCTGTACAAATCATCATGTAGGTAGAGGAAGAGCTGGTCTACAATGTAGCGGTGTTTGCTTTCGCGTAGCTCTACAAATGCATTCACAACTGAATTTTAAAAATATCCTTCAACCGGAAATTGTGAGGTAACCGCCACCTTAACTTTGGTGCTTCCTTTCTGTTGATGTGGTAGTCACCTCTCATAATAAAGTTACACAAGTATAAGGAAAGATTAGGAATTTTAAGTTTAACTATAATAGGGATTGTAGAAAAAGTAAGGAAACAAGGGAGGTTGCCTACACCTGCAGATATACCAGTAGACGTTTAATTGTTAATTCAGTCATGGGTATAGACTATTTTATAGGGATTAAATGTCCACTAGTATATCTGCAGCCTCCCTTGTTTCCCTACTTTTTATCTATCTTAAAATTCCTAAATTTACCTTAAAATAAAGCCACAAAAACCAGAATACTATATTTGTATGTAGCCACAGGAATATTGTACCTGCTATCAATGACACAGTCTTTTTCAAATCTGCAGACATTTTAGGAGTGAAATACTTTTTAGTTATATAATAAATATTAGCCTAAAATATGCTGGCTTTGATTTTCCATGCGTGGTAACAAAGCCCGAGAAATCCACATCAATCCAAGATCTGTATACACCATTACATCGCCATGAGCCCATGTCATCACAATATAGGTCTTTGATTCACCCAAGTTTTGAAATATTGACAACAAAAGCAGCACTGTGCTCAACATTAGCAGGCTGCATTTGACAAATCTTTCCATTATTTAGTTCAGGCCAGGGTCTATCAAAATGTTTACTACTTCTTGTGTATCAAATCTTGTACTGCTCCGTGAATATACTGGCAATTTATGATTTCCATTATAATAATCATCTTTAGGAGATTGCTTCACAGTAGATACAACCTTCCTAAATGAATCATTCGCAGTTTAAAAGACCAATAACATTAGAACTAGGCCTGAGCCTATTATGCTTTTGAAATTGCCTATTATGCTTTTGAGCATTGCTCTAAAATTTCCCCTATTATGCTCCAATTATGCCCAGTTGTGTACCATTATGCTCCAAATATGGTCATATAAAATTGTGTCTTGACTGCTCTATTAGAGTACCTAATGCATCTGTGAACGTTCTATTAGGATATTTCATTATGCGGTGACTGTTCTATTAGAGTATATCGATCTTCAACTAATCTTTTCTTCACAACGTAGCTGTAAATCTGATTTTTATCCTGTTTGCACACTATCCCATTCTGCAACATGCAAAATAGGCAGAGTTTCAGCTTCTCACATAACCAATACACAAAATTTTTGCCTAATATGCTGGCATTATGCTGATGCTTTTGGCTTCGTATTACGCCCCAAATTATGCTGGCATAATCGGCGCAGGCCTAATTAGAACAACAAAATATTCCATACACATAACTTTTATGTGACCACTGAGCAAAGCACGTATTTTCTTAATTTTTTATGATTTCTTTGTTGTCTAAAGAGAAAGAACAATGGCTTGTTAAAGTTTCAGCCTTTCAATTGCTGTGCAAAAACAACTTGCAGGTGCTTATTTATTCAATCATGACTCCTGAGTGCAACAGTTTATGAAGATACAACTTGTCTCATTCTGTTCACCACGAATGGGGAATTCATACAATCTAAGTTGTTGAAAAATGTAACTACATTGTCAGCCTTTTTGCTCACTGCGACAAACAAGGGTGTAGCTATGTAGGCTAAATACTGTACAAACAAACATGTGCAACTCACAATTGTCTTACGGTAAAGAAAAATAATTTTTATATTATACTCTCTATGATGAGGCAAATTTAGTGGTATATAACTTTATGTACCACTCTGCATGGGCAGTTTAATAGTACAGCCAGTGCCATAATTTGTATATGGCACTGTTGCAGACTGCAGTGAGTGCATTATAAGGTTTTGTAGACTGCAACGAGTGCATTATGAGTTATATTGCACCTACCGCAGTACACAGATATTGCACTGGCTGCGGTTTAGTACACCATTGCACAAGTGCCGGCAGCCGAGAACGCTACAACACCTCACCTAATAGGTGGAAAGACACCTCACAGATCACTCGAATTCTTTTATAGCCTGACAAGTAAAAGTTGATTGTAGGCCATAACATCACCAATACGTATGATGTTTACCAAGCAGCCAATGGCAATCAAAAAAACCAATGTGGTGGCAACAACTCTAGTCTAGTTATATATATAAATGTCTTATACACCTTACTAGTCTGGTGCCATCTGAGTCCAGATTAAACCGCAGCACTTTGACAATGGCTCAATAAAACTATTATATTCTAAATAATACTCACCATTATGTTTGATTGTGGCAACCAGTTTTTGTCATGCCACCACATTCAAGTTTAGCCAGTGTACACTGTGAAAAATGAGGGATATAAGATGGTATTTCCAGTGGCTTATTGAATGCAAAAAAGCTTGATATAACCTGTAGTATACTAACAATCACATGTAAGGCTTTAGTTAATGTGTTAAACATACTGAAACCACATATGTGATGGTATAGTGTGGGAGTTATATTAGATATAAGCTAATGTGGTAAATAAACTGAAACCATATATGCAATAGTATAGTATGGATTATACTAAAGTATACAATGAGTATAATAAAGGATTTATATTAAGCCTTATTTGTATTCAATAAGCCACTGGAAATACCATATTATATCCCACCTTTTTCACAGTGGTAGATAGTAAGAATTAGACTAGTATTGTTTAGTAGTTAGGTTTTGTTTATCCAAACCGTCTATTAGCTGCTTTTTTCGTTCGAGAAAATCACGGGCGATTGAGTGATCATGTATGTTGAGCACTACATAATGAGAGTCGAACAGATGCAGATTAGTGCTATAGACCATAGCATACTAGCTTTCAATATCTCAGATGGCTGAGATATTGTAGAGGCATATGGTAGAGAAACGTCACCACAGCGTTTGGCTCTGTCAACCACAATCAATATTAGAAACCTGGTCTTTATAAGAGGTGAACTGTCTTGTGAGACTCTCCCCACCCATTAGGTGAGTGATACATAACAGTTATACAATGTGCACTTGTGTTCTGCCTGTATAAATGCACTCGTACCCCTTGTATAACTATATTAAAAAATTGAGTTGTGTTTTACTCTTTGCTAAAAGCAATAACAAAACATGTGTAAAATTATTTTTGTAGTACATAAATATGCTCAATGCATTATGCTTCAAAAACAGAATTTCACTCAGTGGATCACATATGACAACCATATTGTAGCTATATAATAAACTATGTCATGGTCAAATTGGCAAATATTGTGAACCATAACTATTAACTAAAGCAAATCTACTGGAGACATATAACATTTTAGAATTACAGTATTATGTACACATATGTGACTAGAACTTTCATTCTACATTCCACCTGAGTAGGTTCAAGATATACCTAGATGCTAATCTCAGGTAGTAAGCCGTTGTATGAAATTTTCACCAAAAAGAATTTAATACACTGTAGAGCATTCACTGTACTATTAATGTTCAACCATTTAAGGATATTATAATATAACCACAAGTGTTGACACTGGTGGTAGAGGGATGGGCATTATGTAATAGATGTAGCACAAGCAAAGCCTGAATACCCTGCATTACAACTACCGTATAGAGGGAAACTTTGGCATGGGGAAACTTTGGCGATTTGCTACAAATTCGCCAAAGTTTAACCTGCCAATTACTCGTAGCGCCTGAGATTAGCATCTTCATAGCTACAGATTAAGCTTGGATTCGCCAAAGTTTCCCTCTATATGGTAATATGTAACACTTTCCATCTGTATCAAGCTGATAGCCTGCACAAGGCAATCAATCACCTAAGCCACCCACTGGATATATTATATATGTACGCCTAAAAAAATCATCAGAAGATTCAGAGCTGTTCCAAACCTCCCACTGAGAACTTTGGTCAATTATTGAGTCCGGCAATTCTAAAAAAAAGAACAATCTTAAATATTTATAGGTTAATAAAAAAAAACTTTAAACACATTGCCTCGATGTCAGAGTTTTCTCCAGCAAAATAAAGTGGAGTGGTAAAATTGTCATTTTACTACCAACATCAAAGTCAATTTGTTAATTATATACATTCTTTTCACCACATCATGTACAATAGCCTCTAATGATTATTCTAATAAATTAGTGCATACACTACCTTCGTGACGTATAAGGGAAAGCTATAACCAGCAATTGTAGCATCTTCAGCACAAGATGCATGCACACACCTACACACACACACACACACACACATGCAGTAAACAGCTTGAAAATGTTTGATGTCAATTACATGATATAATAATGGCTGACACCATGATAGTCTTGACTTGTGGTCAACAAATTAGCACATGTTAACAGAATAGTGTATGTGTGTTGTGTATGGGACCTCTTAATATTAGGCCAGTAATTTTGCTCCATTTAAAGTACATCTAAAGCAGCACTACTACTGACTTGGATGACCTACTGACCCAGATCACCAAGAGCTACAATTTGGTCACTCTGCAGGCATATCAAGCTATACCATAACTAAACTTTATAACTAACAATCAGTGTGTGCAGCATGGTTCAAAGTAAGCTCACAGACTACAACAGATTCGGTGTAAATGGGTGTGACTTTGTGCATACCTACAAACTTTACTAATATAAACTAACATACAGTAGCTGCATACTGATAGACAATTCTACGCATTCTCACTAAGTGGGCATGGCTCATAAAAGAAGCTAGTTGGCTACATGACTGAACTATTGACTTGTACAATAACTGTACATTTATAATAACCATGCATATAATTGTACAACACAACTGATTATTGGGCATGGCTAAAATGGGTTGTGCATACCGTCAACAAACTGGGTTAATACAAATGGGTTGTGTATCACCGTCAACAAACTGTTTGATACGATACTGTACCTCGATACTACAATGAAGTCAAGGCTAGTATTGACTGGCATATTAGCTAACAATATCCAATTTATCTGTAACTTAAAGAGCTGACACCGATTCTACATTCACTGTGACAACTATGTATTCAGTAAGCTACAGTTTTATATTGATGTGACAATTACAGCTTGTTTACACTACAGGTCGCTCTGGATGAGATCGCTTCAGTTCGATCCAGTTTGATTTTTTTAGCACCATTTATACTACGAAGGCCAAACCCGCTCCAATCACCAAAAAAACTTAAACCCACAACCATAATTTTTATTAAAGTAGAGATTGTTGATGGAGTTAAAGGATCTGTGTGCTCTGTTATCGTAAAGTTAGTAGGCACAATAAAGTTTTCAGTGTTGGCGACAACCTCTCAAATCTATGGAGTTAGTTAACTGTTCATTCGCACGCGTACCTGTTTGTTTTTGAGTCCTTTTGTTGTTTTTGAGGCTGGCCTTCCATATTGTCCCCTAAATACTTCGCTGTTGCTTCATTTCGTCTTTACAGTTCCCATTTTAGCTGTAGTTCTCCGTATCTTTATCCCGCTTATTAGAGCCAAATCGAACTGCATGTTTGCAACTATTTATACTGGGTGAGTAGTGCAAACTAGTTATATCATCTTGAATTGAACAAATCATCCTGTAGAACAAATCATCTTGTAGAGAACTCAGCTACAAACAAATATGCCCTGTAAAAAGATCAGCTAGAAGAAGTTACCTTGTAGCGAGTTCAGCTACAAAAAAACCACTATGTAGAGAGTTCAGCTGCAAACAAATCACCCAGTAGAAAGTTCAGCTATGAACAGATCACCCTGTTGAGAGTTCAGTTAGAAACAAGTCATCCTGTAGAGAGATCAGCTAGAAGTATCACCATGTAGAGAGTTCAGCTACAAACAAATCACCCTGTAGAGAGATCAGCTAGAAGAAGTCACCTTGTAGAGAGTTCAGCTATAAAGAAACCACCATGTAGAGAGTTCAGCTGCAAACAAATCATTTGTAGAGAGTTCAGCTAGAAACAAATCACCCTGTAGAGAGATCAGCTAGAAACAAGTCACCCTGTAGAGAGTTCAGCTAGAAGAAGTCACATTGTAGAGAGTTCAGCTACAAAGAAGCTACCATGTAGAGAGTTCAGCTGCAAACAAATCACCCTGTTGAGAACTCTGCTACAAACAAATATGTCCTGTAAAAAGATCAGCTAGGATAAGTTACCTTGTAGAGAGGTCAGCTACAAATAAACCACCATGTAGAGAGTTCAGCTGCAAACAAATCACCCAGTAGAAAGTTCAGCTATGAACAGATCACCCTGTAGAGAGTTCAGTTAGAAACAAGTCATCCTGTAGAGAGATCAGCTACAAACAAATCACCCTGTAGAGAGATCAGCTAGAAGAAGTCACCTTGTAGAGAGTTCAGCTATAAAGAAACTACCATGTAGAGAGTTCAGCTGCAAACAAATCCCCTGTAGAGAGTTCAGCTAGAAACAAGTCACCCTGTAGAGAGATCAGCTACAAACAAATCACCCTGTAGAGAGATCAGCTAGAAGAAGTCACCTTGTAGAGAGTTCAGCTATAAAGAAACTACCATGTAGAGAGTTCAGCTGCAAACAAATCCCCTGTAGAGAGTTCAGCTAGAAACAAGTCACCCTGTAGAGAGATCAGCTACAAACAAATCACCCTGTAGAGAGATCAGCTAGAAGAAGTCACCTTGTAGAGAGTTCAGCTATAAAGAAACCACCATGTAGAGAGTTCAGCTACAAAGAAACTACCATGTAGAGAGTTCAGCTGCAAACAAATCACCCTGTAGAGAACTCAGCTACAAACAAATCGCCCTGTAGAAAGATCAGCTAGAAGAAGTTACCTTGTATGGAGTTCAGCTACGAACATATCACCCTGTAGAGAGTTCAGCTACAAACAAATCACCCTGTAGAGAGTTCAGTTACAAAGAAACTACCATGTAGAGAGTTCAGCTGCAAACAAATCACCCTGTAGAGAGATCAGTTAGAAGAAATCACCTTGTAGAGAGTTCAGCTACAAAGAAACCATTATGTAGAGAGTTCAGCTGCAAAAAAATCAATCAATCTGTAGAGAGTTCAGCTAGAAGAAGTCACCTTGTAGAGAGTTCAGCTGCAAAGAAATCACCCTGTAGAGAATTCAGGTACAAACAAATCACCCTGTAGAAAGATCAGCTATAATAGAAGAAGTTACCTTGTAGAGAGTTCAGCTACAAAGAAACCTACAAGGAAGAGAGTTCAGCTGCAAACAAATCACCTGTAGAGAGTTCAGCTAGAAACAAGTCACCCTGTAGAGAGATCAGCTGGAAACAAGTCACCCTGTAGAGAGTTCAGCTAGAAGAAGTCACATTGTAGAGAGTTCAGCTACAAAGAAACTACCCTGTAGAGAACTCAGCTACAAACAAATCGCCCTGTAGAAAGATCAGCTAGAAGAAGTTACCTTGTAGGGAGTTCAGCTACAAACAAATCACCCTGTAGAGAGTTCAGCTACAAAGAAATCATCATGTAGAGAGTTCAGCTGTAAAGCAAATCATCCTGTAGAGAGTTCAGCTATGAAAAGATCACCCTGTAGAGAGTTCAGCTAGAGTCAAGTCACCCTGTAGAGAGAATCCTGTAAAGAGTTCATCTACGTACAAGCAAATCACCCTGTAGAGAGTTCAACTACATTTCAAGTCACCCAGTAGAGAGATCAGCTGCAAATTATCCTGTGGGGATTAATTGACATGTAATAAATATATGCGTTATATATATATATATATATATATATATATATATAATTTGTACATTTACTGATAAAATCAGAATGAGTTAAAGTATTTATAAAATCTGCTTCATCTTTTCCCTGTGGTAAAGAAAAAAATATAGGTTTAAAAGCCTTGGGATTAGAGGTGTGCGATTATCTAGATATATTCGATTATCGAGATATCATAAGACTTATCGAGATAAGGATGATAGGTTTATTAATCTAGATAATAGTAAACTTCCGTAAATTATTTGTATACTTGATGGTATAGGCACCTCCTGGGGGCCCCAACTCTCCTACCACTTGGGAACAGTGTTAAGAGAACATTATTCACTTTTTTATAGTCTTCAAATTTCAATTTGCTTACGTTACTGGTTACAATATTGGCAGTTTACTAAAATAAATAAATGCTTCAGTTATCGAGATATGTTAGATAATCGAGATAAGTTCAAAGGAAATATCGAGATATGTCTAATTTAGTCATCGCACACCTCTACTTGGGATATACAAATACAAAAAGAAGTGAAATGTAATCAAAAACAGCCAAGCTGTAAAAAAAGGGTTGTGCCCTTGAAAAGGCTATGGTGAAAAAAGATGTGAAATCCAAGGTGGCGGCCAAGAAATGGTTGTGATGGTAGGTTAATGGTGAAAATTTTAATAACGAAAATTCAGGTGAATTTTGTGCCAATACCAAGCGGCACCAAATTCACCTGAATTGTCGTTATTAAAATTTTACCATTAACCTACCATCACAGCCATTTCTTGGCCGCCACCTTGGATTTCACATCTTTTTTCACCACAGCCTTTTCAAGGGCCACACCCTTTTTATTACAGCTTGGCTGTTTTTGATTAGATAGCTAGGTACATGAAGCAATGTAAAGATAATATTTAGCAGGTCAAGCAGTACTTTTCAACTACAAACAAAAGCTGAGCAGGCAGATTACTTCTACTTCTTAATACTACTTCCTTCTATTTCTACTAATTCCTTCCTTCTTCTTCTACTTGCTAATCTACTTCCTATTTCATACAAATTTAATTTGTAGTCCAGGTCAAGCAGTACTTTTCGACTACAAATAAATCACACTGGAGAGAGATCAGCAGAAACAAATCACTCTGTAGTGAGTTCAGCTACAAATTAAACAAATCACCTTGTAAAGAGATCAGCTAGAAACAAGTAACCCTCTAGAGAGAATCCTGTGTAGAGTTCAGCTACAAGCAAATCACCCTGTAGAGATTTCAGCTACATTTCAAGTCCCTTAGTAGTGAGATCAGCTGTGAACAAGTTATCCAGTAGGGAATAATAGACATGTAGTAAATATATGTATATGATTTGTATAATTACTGATAAAATTAAAAAAACAAAGAACAGTTGAAGTATTAAAAATCTGCTTTGTCTTTTTATTCTTCCTGTGGTAAAGAAAAAGGATAGGTTAAAAAAGCCCCAAAGCCGGCCTATGGCTGGCTTTGGGGTATACAAATACAAAAAGAAGTGATATCTAATCAAAAATAACCAAGCCGTAAAAAAGGTGTAGCCCCTAAAAAGGCCATGGTTAAAAAAGATGTGAAATCCAAGGTGGTGGCCAAGAAATGGCTGTGATGGTAGGTTAATGGTAAAAATTTTAATAACGACAATTCAGGTGAATTTGGTGCCGAAACACAAATTCACATGAATTGTTATTAAAATTTTTACCATAACAGCCATTTCTTGGCCGTCACCTTGGATTTTACATTTTTTTCACCATGGCCTTTTTAGGGGCCACACCTTTTTTTACGGCTTGGCTGTTTTTGATTAGATATGCTTTACTGCACGCTCTGTACCTATGTACAGCAAGGAGTATATTTATGTATAACTTGGTATGAGTATTTCTTATTATACAGGGAAATCTTGTGGATAGTAATGAATCAGAATTATCAGATAATGTGTTGAAAGTTGAGCCCGTGCATCAGGCATGCATGCTACCTCACTACCTGCTTAATCATAAAGAGGAGAAATTAGCACAACAACATGCATGTGTGTCTATCATAGAGGCAAGCAAAATTTAAACATTGGCTTGTCCAGGTTTAATATCAAAGATTTAAACAAGTTGGCTACCATCTTCCCGGGTTGATTAACCTTAACTTGGTTTTCAATTGCCCTAGTTTGGCTGCTTTGGCATTGATATACCAGCTGGATATTTAGAAGTATGTAAAGTGAGGCATCATTACTATCCATCATTGTCAGTTATGCAAACTTAATTGTAGTGGCCTTCTACATTAATATTTTAATTTGATTGAATCATGAGGTATCATAATGTACATAATAGCTACTGTTGTTTCCATCCTTCAGGACTAGATATGCCAGCGTAATAAACAGTTAATAGGCTGGAGTGCTATGTCAGCATAATTCTAGTATAGTAGGTGATTATATTATTTCAAACTATGGCCATGAAAATTATAAATTGTACACAGCTCCTTAGATTGATACCTCTATTATAATGACCACTTTTGTAGTGAAATACTCTAATAGAGCATTCACTGATTGGAAGTAGCTCCTGCCACTGTAATATTGAAGTGTGCCTGGCAGCAATCCTGTACACCAAAATTAATGTCACAATAGCTAACTTAACTAGTATGAAGTATCGATCTATTTTCAGGAATTAATTAATGAAATATTCACCTAATTAATATGTTAGCATCATGCTGCCATAGCACTCTAGCATATTATGCTTTTTGGCATTTTGAACAGCATTGCAGGCCTACAAATAGGCCTGAGTCAAATGTGCTCAAAATTTTGCCCAAAAATTTAATGCTTTTGGGAATTTTCCAAAATTTCATGCTCTTCAGTGTTCCCATTATAGTTACATTATGCTTCTAGGTTAACAATATTTCTTACAATACTTTTAGAACATTAATTTTAGCCCACTTTCTAAATATTGCACCCTTGCTGCAAAAAAAAGTTAGCAGTTTCTTGGCTTGCAACACGGAGAATGTACCTTCATAATTTTCACTCATTTGCAACAGAGAACTGTAGCATAGAATGAAACTAAGTGATAATAGTAACTGAAACGTCATTTCCATCACTCCCAACAAGTATAGGGTAGTAAAGGTTTAGTGTACTATACACACTAAGATATAAGTTTCATCCTGTTTACATAATTACTTGCATTAGGCCATGACCTTCAAAATTTGGGCTATAGTGGAGTTGTTCTCATGTGGTTGAATACAATGGACACCATGTGTTTTGTTGTCTGTAAACTCTGTATATGCCTGCATAGCTACCACACAACATAATTTTAACTGCACTAGCTATTGGTTTCCATGCATATAAAAGAACATTGAACAACTGGATGTGAAAACCAGAACTGAAATTAAAAGCAGAAAGTGTGATAAATTTTAAAACAACAGTATTATATAATTACGATATTAAATATTTTGTAGTTTGATTTTCTGTTTGTATTTAATGCATACGGAATGCTTATAAGACAGATTTAAACATTATCATAATTAAAGAGTTTGACTGCTCTATTAGAGCATATCAGTACATAAATACATAAATTGTAACATATCACTTGTCAGTTATTTACAAGCCTGTTGTGTCATCCTACATTTCCAGGGTGGTTTTGTTGGCACAAGTTGAGTCATCCATAATAATATTGTCTTTTCTTTTTACTTTGACAAGATGATATAATATACTGGAACTTATAAGTGTTTGGCTAATGGGCTGAGACAATACCATTTATACTCCATATCATAATTATGCCACCCCTGTTGGGTTGCAATCCAAATCTCTACCTCAAAAGATATGATGTTCCTATTTTATAATCATATAAAAGACTGTCACTACCATGCCTGTCAAGATGCCATCAATGCCTATCTGGAGAAGAATTTGAACTCAGAAGTAGTGCCTGAGGAAAGAGATTCTATAATATATAAAACACTTTCCAAAGTCTACCTGTAAAGTATTGTAACATTGCCACAAGAGGTGTTGTTGTAGACCATGCTCGTGAGCATGGAGCTATCACAGTATATTCCTTGCAGCAAAGTGATGCCTCGTAAACTTCCTTCCCCTTTTAGCATTCTACAAAGACCACCCGCTTTGTTGAAATAAATTAATTATCATGTCGCCGCTGGAAAACCCCTTGGATAACCCCTTCCTAACCACAAAAACACGCATGCTGCCGCTTAGTTGAAGGTATTCTACAAATATAATTTTTATTTCAACACTTTTCAGTATATTTTTTTATCACCAGTTCTCCAATACTTAAAGTCATTGTAGAGACTAGCTACTTTCCCCAAGCCCACTAAAATAAAAGCAAATTTGGTTAACATGACAAGGTAAGCAATAAATTTATTTCCACTGACCTTAACATTATACATACAGCTCCATACATTCTTTTCTTCATTCTTGTGACCTAAGAACATGTCACCTAAGGAAGCTGTCAAAAGCAGAAATGCATTGTGAATTCTTAGTTACCTGACTATTGAGAATACTATTGTCAGAGTCTCCTGGAATTCTGAACAATGTCGCAGAGTTCCGTCTACCATCTTCTCTCTCACCAATCACCTCTTAACACATATCATAACTTACTACAGTATTAAAATTAAACGTTTTATTAATAACATTTTTTTCTCTCCACCACACAAGTAGCATTAATGAAGACATGGATAGTAGTCTCCTGGATGTGTCTACGGATATCATCGGTGAGACCCCCGAAAAGAAGCCTATGTCCCCGAGGTTGTTTGCCAAGGATGTTGTTGAACGCCTTGCAATCGTAACACCATCAGGTAGAGTCGATGCCACCGAATCCTTAAGTTCCAATACTGAAGCTATAGAAGCAGAAGTGCATTGTGACTGCTATAAAGTTCTTAGTTACCTGACTATTGACAATACCATTGTCAGAGTCTACCGGAATTCTAAGTGTCTTTACAGATTTACAGTTTCTCTTTAGTCTTCAATTTATTCTCTGCACCAACATAATATAATATAAACAAGTTTATTTGCATATAAACTAACTTGATATTTTATTTCCATAAGTAGAAACTACGAGGACTTGTATGCCTCCAGTCTTCTGGATGAGTTTACCGACGTGATCACAGAGACACCATATAAACTGAAATCTCGACAGTCATTCTCCAGGGATACTGAATATACCTTGGGTCTGTAACCACTTAATCAGGTAGAGTCGATGCCGCTGAACCAAATATTTCCCCTCATAAGTAGCACAAAGCTATCCACGGTAGATAGTTAAGGCATAGACATAACTTTTCTAGTCACATACTTGGTTATACCATTTAAAATCTTTTGTTTGCATAATCATCATTTTTACCTGGTAAGACCTTCAAACTTGAGTTAATGTGCAGCTGTGCTCATGTGATATGCGTGTCATATTTTGCATATGAAATACTACATACATAATTATGAGTTAGTCATGTTCTTTAATAGTGCAAGGTAAATAATTATTCGTGAGTTAAAGCAGGAATCTTTTTTCTCTAAAAACCATACCTGCACAATGTTATGCCCTATAGATCAGAAACACTTTATTTCTGATTGTGCTTTTTATTATTGTATGTGACTGGTTGTGGTTGAACTATTTGAAGACCATTTGCTACTTGGCACTTAATTATATGCTTTTATATTCTGCTAGTAATTTTAATGATTTACTTTGTGCATATTAAAATGGTCAGAAGATTTTTAAAATGCTGTGAATTATTCACAATGTATAAATTTTTAATTAAAAAATAATAACATCATAGATTGGTGTAAAACTTGGTTGATGTTATAACTGGTATTTTAAATTATTTCAAAGTTGTGATTGTGACATGCCATTGACTCAGCAATGCTTGCAACGTCTTATATATAACAGCATATTGACCTATTTTTATTATGTAAGTTGTCATGCATATGTTGTATTGATTGTGCTGGTTATATTAATTTCTTACTGTATGGCCATATCTAAGCAACCATTTAAAAGTAAATATTTATCAATAAAATATTATTTTTATTTTTTGACAACTTATAGATCAATAGTACAGTCATGACTACCTCAAAGCTCTATTAAATATCCTGAATGTTCTATTAGAGTATTTTCTGCCTATTTGCCAGTTAGCTAACTACATTTTATGACATACACATAATTTTTATGATCTTGTTTAATTTCATGCATTATGTTGTAGTCAGTCTTTTCTTGCACAGTTTCAGATGTAAAGTAAGTATATATAGTATCACCAGCTGCAGCACTTAATGCAGGTCACCTTTAAAACCAAGTAAGGTGTTTTGTATATAAACAATCACAAATCATGTCAATCACATTGCATTTCTAGACCAGGCTGGTAATAGCAGGCCATGTGGGCACACAAAGTTTTTGCCTTCTTTTTCGAACCCTTGTGACTCGTAGGATTTTTTATGTCATTACACTATACCTGTGCAATTTCATCCATTATTAAACACTAAATTGGCATTGTTACTAAATGCAAACATTTTATTTCAGCACTGAGATATAGCTTGTGTGATGGGGTGTAGTTTGTGCTTACATTCAGGGCCTTGTTACAGTTAGATTAATGCTGCCCTGGCATGCAACAATGCAATTAAATCAAAGAGAACAATCAAAAATATGTACTTTGTACATTATGTGTTCTGTGATATAAGATGCTACATACATAGCTACATAGAAAAAATGCATGCATACACTAAAACTTTCAAATTGAAAGCTATAACATGATGGGTCACTGCACATATAGCTCTAAGTGCTCAACAGGTGTATCTTCATTATCATTATTTTCCCAGTGACAGTTTTGTACTTCAAGGTTTTCCCCTGTTACAGATCTAGCCAGTTGACGATAGAACCATGGCATGTCAGGGTAAGCACGGCAGTTATTTTCGGACCCAACACATTGTTTTCCATCCCACAAAACATCACTATGGTGATATATAGTGTGATCATAGCCCCCAGCATTTCCAGACTCACAGTAGTAGTGGTCACCAACAAATAATGGAGGATTGGTACCTGGAGTGTCTGCACATGGGCAATTAAAGTTAGGATAGTTCCCATCATCACCTGTTCCTGTAGCATATGTCCACACATGTTTCCGAGATTTACCAAATGTTATTGATATTCCATCCATATATACCAACTGTCAATTGATTGACTGTGCCACTTAGAAGCTTGGAATGCTTCTGGAGATCCCCTTTGATAGCTGCTCACTTGACCACAGATCTTGTTATAGACAACTCCATATGTGGAATAAAAGATAGAGTGACAACCTTTAGGAAAGGAGATCAACATACGTACTTAGAAGTACCTGACATTACAATTCTACTCCATGGTGAAGGACAAGAATGTCCCTGAGTCATATTGAGATAAGCTATCCTCCCTTAACACTACCACACTCTAGTTCCATATCACAGTAAATTTTACATAGGGAAGTGGTATCACTTCTTATCCAGTAGAATGCCGATCTTCCCCTACTATCTTTATTGATCTGGTAAATATGTATCAGCACATGATTTGCCTGGCAAGAAAGATTCAGTTCCAAGTCTACTATAAAATGTGTAAGACACTTCACTATCATCACACAACACCATTCTCCCTACACATCCCATCAACACTATGACAAGACACCAAATGAACATCCTTAGACTCTTTAGTACGTACGTATGCATAATATTCTGTTTGCTGTGTTACTTGTAGCTGATTTTATAGTTACTGTTAGTTTCTACACATACCTAATTGAGGTAGTAGGTCTTAGGTGAATTGTAGCTATAACTCAATAAAGCCACTAATATAATTGTTTAACCTGTATGAAAGCTGTACATAGTTAAGTGATGTTACAGTGCCACTACATTATTAGCATGGCTGTAGCAGGGGCGGATCTAGGATTTATAAAAGGGGGGGCTAACTCAAGTTACTAATCTGTTGGGTATAGGTGTGTGAAGCACACTTCCCAGCATGCAAAGCATGCTGGAACTAGGGGGGTCTGGGGGCATGCCCCCCCAGGAAAATTTTTGAAAAATAGATGCTAAAATACTGCAATTTGGAGACATTTCCACATAAAATTCATACCTGTAGATATTTTATATACTGCCTTTAGATTATAGGTATTGCTCTCTGAAGCATTTTACTAATGGAAAAGTTTGGGTAGGTACAGACAACCAAGTACATGATGTACCCCTCTCACAATTGCACAACACTGAATAGGTGCATGTTAGAATAAGAATGTTGAAAGTGGAAAATTTTGAAATTTGAACAATACAAGATTGAATCTGAGAGCAAATTAAGTATTGCCATACACATTGACTACACAAGTAGATGAATGAAGCCCTTTAAACAGACCTATGCACTTCATTGTATGTATAGTGCAGGCAGATTTGGAAAAATTCCATAACAGAACCAACTACATGTTTCTAGTGAATGTTCTATTAGAGTAGTTAGCTGACTGCTCTATTAGAGTATCTCGATCTTGTACACCTCCAATGCTGATCAGGGTCCTTGTTGCATAAACTTTAGCATAAATCCACTGATGATACCTTGGAAAGATGTTTATAAGGTGGTTTTATGAGTATTTGTATTATTAGTGATCATATAATTATGCTAAGACAAAATTTCATTATAATACTCAGTATATTGATCACGTAAAGCCTAAATATGAAGGGGGGGGGGGGGGGGGGGGGGGGGGGGCTTCAGCCCCCAAAGCCCCCCCCCCCCCCCCCCCCCTGGATCTGCCCCTGTATAGGGTGTTATGGAGAATAGACACCTGGCTAGCTATACATGATCCATATTTGGCTTGTTTTTGAGTTTTGTAAAAATCACCCTGAAGTACATGCACTTGCATGTGCAGCAGTAGCTATGAATTAAAGCAAATGCTGTTATAAGATAAAACTAGGCTTGAGCCAATTATGCTTTGAAAATAGCCTATTATGCTTTTGAGCAGTGCTCAAAAATCCAGCCTATTATGGTCAAAATTATGCTCTCAAAATCAAGATTATGCTTGAGAGCTGACTGTCTCAGTATTTTTGGCGTGTGCATTGTGCACTTTCATTCAGTAAAATTCTTGAAAATTGTCCTATTATGCTGGCATAATGCTTGATGCTTTTGTGCTCGAAATTATGCTGGCATAATTGGCGCAAGCTTACATGAAACCAAAGTGTTTAACAGCTAGCATTATGTTACATGTACATATCTCAGGCTGAGATGCAGTGCGTATTTGAAATTACAACCAGGTAGCTGTACAGGTAGTATAGCCACATTAAGGACATAATTAGATCACCTGATTGGGTAGCTGAAAGACTTGGGAATTAACCATAGCTAATAGCATCCAGCATAGAATTGCAATCATTACAGTAAAATTGTCGTTGACATGGTGTTGAGTAAACTCCCATGAGCTATGTAGCTAGCTCCTCATTGATGTTTACTAATATGCAGCCATATTATGTCGCTATGTATAGGGACTAGTTTTAGCACGGCGCAACTGTATTATAACCTGGCCACCATTTTACGTTTTACCATGCACTTTGGGGGCAATCAGTGTCATTTTGTTCATACTACAAGAGCTACAGTAGTTAACCTAGATAGTGACTTTCACTATAATTATTCTTGTATGTATGTTTTGCATGGTGCCTCTACTATAAAGCTGCATGCTGTGTGAGTTAGCTATGGCTAGCTATTCAAGCATCTGAAAAATTAATGGTTAAATTGATGAGTTTGCACTATGATCCTAGCACTCATGTATCATGGTGTAGCTACAAGGGTCGACATGCTGTGATTGTAACAGACTGAGGCTGAGATTTTTGATAAAGCTAGCTATAGCTATGATCGCTCAAATAAAAGCACCATGAACATACTGCAGGACTTGGCTTGGGTATACCAGACCTTGAAGATACTCAGCCCATGATGCTTCTAGGCCACAAATATTATTATTATTGTAAATTGCACATGATTGGATATAACCTGAGCACACCAGCAGGGTTCACTGCTCAGTAATAATAACAATAAATGAAGAATACCATGCACACACATGCTACCATAGGCATGAGTATCAGTGAGGGGTGTAAAGAGTGGTTGAGTTGTTTAACAATTTTTTTTTAAAAAACCATCATTAAATAACGAGATAATATATATGTATATATATATATATACACATCCTGAAAACCTCGGTCACATATGACCACAAAGACTGGTTCAGAAATGAGATCAGTGTGGGCATGGCACAGGTGGAAAATACAAAAACAATATAAGGCTATAACTACATATACATGCGTCTAAAATTAAAACTACAATAATTACATAAGTACTAAGTAGGTCACAGCCACTCCCTGCAGTCTCTTGCCATAAAAATCCTCTGGGATGCCGCAATGTGTATCTTTGAGGCACTATCCAGCATTTGTCTCACTGACAACTTGATTATGGACAAATCCTTATAAACAAAAAGGTGTACATTGCAAGTGTTCGTAACAGAAAATTGATGGTTATGACCCAGCACGCTGATCTCAAGGGTCTCATAATAGTTAGCTGATCAAGTTCTGATAGTATTTGGTGGTACTCGATTTTATTTTGCTTACGAGACCTCAAGTTGGGGAGCACTGTCTAATGATATAACAGTAAACTAGAAGTGATGGAATAACAGTAAACTGGAAGTGATGGTATTATGTAACAATGTCTGGTCTAAAAGGAGTCACCATTACATTAGTAGTTGGACTGGTTCGCAAGTTGGACAGGTCAGCATAGATACGGACAAATGGCAAATTGACAAAAATTTCCATAAAGCTGGTGACCAAAGAATGAAGTACCAAGTCATGTCGGTACGTATACCTATGTTGTGATAGAACAACTGGACAGCCACTTAAGACATGAGCAGTAGTCGGATGTGAAGAATCACATAGTGTACATTTTGCATTATACTGAATATTCTACTGGTGCAAATTCATCGCAGTTGGTAATGTATCAGATGTTGCCCGTAAAAGAAAGGACAATTGACCAGGATGGAGACCAGACAATAATCGGTTCCAGGTTCTATAGGAGGTCTCAAGTTCAGCAGAGTCTGTGAACTTAGAAAGTGTTTGTAGTTGGTCCTCACAGGTGGATTTTACTTTATGGAGCAGTTGACTCTTAGCCTTCACATACAGAGAAGTGACTAGCTGATGGCAAAGAAGAGAGTTGCTTTCTAGTAGACATTAATTATGAGTTATCAGGAGCCATGCATTCTGAGCTAGGGGATGGGGCTTAACTACCCCCGGCAGAACGGTTGTAGATGAAATTAATTGGGCGTTGGGCGCGCGCCAACGCACTGGCAGCACGTGCCAAATAAAACCATCTTATTAACGCCCAACATGGATAAAATGCAGGAACAACAAAGGAGCAAGATTATCCTATTAGTTGATATGGACTGCTTCTATGTTCAGGTGGAACAGCGCGACGAACCCAGCACACGCGGTAAACCCTGCGTCGTAGTTCAGTACAAGAAGTTCAGAGGTGGAAGGTACATTTTTTTGTCACTGGCGCGTAGAGTTTCGTAAGTGCCCCTACTGCAATACAGATAGTTATTTATTAAGAACGGTTGATGATATATTAACATCCTCTGTGCCGTGGAGGCATTTTAAAATAGTTTTCTCACAATTTTTTATCCATCATAAACACCACCATGAAAAGGTATTGATTGGGAGACTTGGGTAATTTCTTTTTAGAGTGGTTTCAACTACAGTTAGCAGCCACCCATCTTCTAGAATGGCCAACTTGATCCCCTGTTGAGACATTTCTATACTAACCCAACTGAATAAAGCAGCCACATGCATATTAAAGTCCATAAATTTTGGCCCAAAGGTCACACTGTACACGTGTAGTATGTGAAAATTGTGTCATTGATATACAGAATGTAATAAGGTTACATGTCTACACTAGCTGTTGAGCTTCAAGTGTATGTATATAAAGTGTGGCCACTTGCTTAATAAAGTAGTCCATAACAGGTTGTTATCACATTTTGTCTAATGTATATACATTTTGCACATCGTATGTTACATCGTAATGTTTAGAAAGCATTTAGATTACATTACATATAAGACTGTGGTTATGTAACTAGTACAATCTGTATTGTGTTATTGTATGAGCGATGCAACAATCAATTTTGAAAATTAGGGCTGAGTGATACTGCCATTTTAGTATCACGATCGATACTAAAGTCACTATTCACGATACAGATAAGTCAACCATTGCTGGTGCTACATAGTTCAGCATGTTCAACTAGCCACTATCATCCTTGTTTACAATACTTATTGTAACACATGCTTTGAGATTTAATGACAGTAATGTAAGGGCATGGTATCACGATAGTTAATAACAAATATCACAATATCGATACTTTCAAAATATTGCGATATATTGCTAAAACGAAAATATCGCCCAGCCCTAGCTTCAACATGGTTTTTGATCATCAAGTGGTGATCAAATTCGAATAGTCACCAAATTGATTTGGTATTTACTGTAAGACTAAACCAAACAAGCAGTGTATTGTAATGCTGTAAAAGAGCTTGTATCACAAGGGAAAAGCTGTTTTGCCTAAAACCTAGCAATATGATTTAACTATTACTTGTGCATTGCCAAATTACATGGCAACAAGGTGTACCATATAGGAGGACATTTTTACGGTAGGAAAAGTTGGCAAATCCACCAGCATTGTGGCGAATAATTAATGTTCACGAAATCATCAAAATTTCCAGTGATTTATATAATGTTGCATTTCAATATAAGGTTCCCAATGTACAGGTGTACGCATTAAAACTTATTCTGTGCGCAGGTAATACATATAGATGCTTGTGTTGTGTTTGTGTGTGTGTGTATGATGTATTATGTACATGTCTGTATTTCCCTAGTATACTAGCTGTTGGTTATGAGGCTCGCAAGTTTGGGATCAGTCGTATGTTGCGAGGAGATGAAGCTAAAGAAAAGTGTCCTGATATTACCTTGTTTCAGGTACCAGAGAAAAGAGGTAAAGCTGATCTTACTAAATACAGGCTGGCTGGATCTGAGGTATGTAGTGCTGTGAATTACTGGTATTCTTGGTGTGGCATACTTGTAAGTAAAAGCTGATAGAAACAGCAAATAGTTTATAATGACAGAAACACCATGCTCAGTTGTTAAGTCTAGTTTAATACGCACAGTATAATGATCCTTAGAAATTCAACAGTTTCTAACAGGCGGGCCTTTTAACTTATTAACACAATGAACTATCTCAGAAGTGTATGCTTAGTCTCCAGATTGATTTTTTACAATACATATCAACATCACAATGTTCAGAAACAATCACGATTAATCCCAGAATCGATGCAATCTCCCAGACCTACATAAGACCATCTCGTAATAGTGACCATGTCAAGTCAAACATAGCTAAGGTGTGCCTCTTGAGTTCATTAATAGGACCAGAGTTGGGGGTAATGCGTTACAAATGTAACGCATTATGTAATAATATTACTTTTACAGTAACGAGTAATATAATGCATTACATGACAAAGTAGCAATTAATATATAACGGGTATTACTTCCGGAAATTGTAACAAATGAAATGCATTACTTCTTTTTAAGGCGCATTGTATCCAGGCACATGATTGATTGCATTTTGGGTCTGGAGATAGCGTTATAGGCATGGACAAAGAGTGATAGTTTAATAGGAGTCCCCTTGAGGCCAAGATACAACAACAAAGTATGTATTTGTGGCTGAACTACACCAGAGAAACACCTGTCTCACTGTTGTAGGCTGGTAGCTTGTATTTAGAAGGTTGGACTTACTTTATAGTTTGTAACAAATAAATGTAATATGTAATATTATTACTAGTTACAGCCCTGTAGATGTGTAACTAGTTACATTTTTTGTGTAACGACCCAATTCTGAATAGGACCACCTCATGATCATGTTCAAGCTACTGTATTGAAGTTGTATTTTGTCCCATGGGTACTTCCTTTAATGGTATCACTGTTCTTGTTCTTCAGGTAATAAAGGTTTTATCTCGTTATTGTGACTGTGTGGAGAGGGCCAGTATTGATGAAGCATTTCTTGATGTCACCTCTGTTGTCATGGAGAGGATTAGACAACATCATGAGGGAAATCCCCTCATTACATCCACCATGTTACCTGGAACACATATAGCCGGCTATTCTGCTGAATCTACAACTGATGGTGAGTCACTGTACAATACAATACTTGTTCAATCATAATTCCTATACTGTATGTCCAGGTGAACCATTTCGTGATGGATCATCAAGAGACGGATGGAACTTCAATAATGATGATGGTAAGTTTGAGTGTGTTGTTTATAGTGTTATTGTATGTAATTTGAGTGTGCAAAAGTTACCGTATTTCTTTGGTTAAACGCCACACCTTCAATAGCTGGCCTGTACTAAAATACAACAAAGTGTAGTCTTGTCAGTTAATTAGAAATAATTGCAACTGAAACAAACCAACAAATGATTCGAGATAAGAATGTCTGATTTGTGTTCATAATAATCACAAGCTATTACCATATCACAATGATAGAACTCTGTGATGTAATTATCATACTATCGATATAAAGTTTTACGTAGTATACAATATACAGTATGTATTTGTATTCTGACACAATGTACAGTAGATGACAAGTTGACATACAATTGCCTCATTGTTTATTGTACAAAAAGCTGTAGTTGTTCTATCCCAACACCTTCATCACTAAATGCCTGATCACGACAAATTCTTATTTCAATGGCTCCGTATTGCTTTGTAATAAAGTGACGGAAGAACCATGGAGCATCGGCTTGAGAACAGCAACCATTTTCTGAAGTGCACTGTTTACCGTCCCACAAAGGATCATCATAATAGAGTGAGTTATAACCAAACTCACCAGTTGTACCAGACTCACAATAATAGTCCTGTCCAACATATACAGGAGGGCTTGGTCCAGGATGTACGGCACAGGGACAGTTTGTGAGGTAATCTTTGTGGTCATCACTAGTGCCTACAGCGTATGTCCATATGTGTTTACGAGGGCTTGTGGTCGTGATTGACACACCATCAACGTACACACCATCCAGGGCTCGTGACACAGTATCTGGCTTGTAGTAATTGATGTTGCCATGTGCATATGCGTGTGGGTAAAATGCGTCAGTGCTTCCTTTCTGATATCCCTTCATCTGGCCACAAACCTTTGTGTAATGTGTGTCAATGGTTGAAAAGTTTGCTGAGTAACATCCTGCTGTTACACCACCTGTACAGAGAGATTTGTATGCTGTATTCTTTACCCATCCATCAGGGCAGTCATCTCCCTTAGTTGTGTTGAGGTCAGCAATCCTCATCCATCCTTTGTGCCCCTTGCAGTCTAATTCCATGTCACAGTAGACAAAATAAAGACGATCAGTTTTGATAATGTACTCTCCAGAGTTTCCACAACTTGCTGGGTTTTTGCTATAGATGTCTGCACAGGAAATACCAGGAGTGCTAGCCTTTAGTCCATAGTCAGTGATGGTGCAATTGTCTTCAGCCATTCCTCCAAGAAATTCCCCCAATAGAATCATTACCATGAAAACACAAAACCTAGGAGATTCCATGTTACTGTTCCTCAAAATGTATGTATCTCAGCTGAACAAATAATCTGAAGAAAATGAGCACTGCACTGCCTCTTACAGTTGGACTTCAAACACTGTGTACAACTGATCCTTTCTTTGTAAAAAGCACACAATATTTATACACAGATGATTGACCACAAAGCCTCTGTTGTAGAACAATGTCTGTTAGTAGGTGGTTGAATACTAAGCCAAAGGAGGGGAATACATTGGTTAATACACAAAGAAACTTACACATAACTATGTGTCTATGTACTTTGTACAGTCCTCCAATATTGTTTATTACTGCACACTACAAATAATATGACCATTTATGGTTTTGTTTTTTGTTTACACCATTAGCTGAGCTAGCAATTTTTCTAATCAAGTTATAGCAAGCTCCAAACTGTCTGTATGTGAAGGAGGTTGTACATACACATGGTTGTATGAATACATATATTTGTCCTTATAAGGACTTATGTCAATGCAAAACAAAACCTTGTGGAACACAACTGCCCATTGAGCCAGCACTGGGATGCCTGTGCACCACTCAGGAACTTGAGCCTTGTGCAGGCAAACCCTCCTGGGGCAGGGCTAGTAACCCGCAGGAGGACTGTCCAGGTCTCATGGAGAGGTCGCAGAACCTAAAGTTCCACAACGACCTCAACACTGCTAAGCAAGACAAGGACAGTTTGGCATTTACTTCCTCAGTTAACACAGATATACCCGTTGGTGTTACAGCTCAGCTGAGTTGGCTGCTTCCCTAGTTGACACCAGGCCATTTCTTACAGAAAGTAATTGCACGATTACTCACAAATTTATATCATTACCATCTTGATACTCCTGGCTAATATTCTAGTTGTAAAGTGTGTCCATATTTCAAGGTGTTGTTTATGTGAGGTCCCCAATGAACACTAAGTACAGTAGTTAGTAGAGCTGTAGTGATACTGTGTTTGGGGTTGTGTCAGTATAGTGGTCTTGTTACAATACTGTGATGTGTTGTGCTTGTAAAGTGGACAACCGGTGCGTACAGTAGGTCCATGTTGTTACTCACTAGCCCTTTCTTGAGTCTCTCTAGCAACATACCTGTAATTTTAGGACACAGTGAGCTTGTTAATGAGGATATAGTCTCCCTTCAGTACCTGTGCAATTCACTAAGGTCCCAAAGTATTCCATGCACACCAGAGGGAGGTATGACATATGTTACAGTACACACTACCATTTGATGTATGTATATGGTTATTTATTTCACAACATGAACCTACAAAACAAAACTGGAACATATTTTGTTAACTGTGTTGTATGTGTAAGCTTCAACTGTTTGTATAGTAGTAGTACATTTGTAAAAGTTTGGTGACATGGGTACTGTAAGTCATTGTTTTGTATGCCAAATCAAACTGTACAGTGCCATGAAGCTTACAGTATGGGAACACTATCTGAATATCTAGCTAGTCCCATTATTTTACTGTGATTATTGTGAGATTTCTGTGACAAAATAGAAACATGCAATTACAGAAAGCAGTGTTGGCAACACATGCATGTTGTAGATAGCTCCACTATGCACCGTGTAAATACTACATACATGACCCATAGGTGATTAATATTATGCACTCTTATTAGATTTGTTGGAAGAGGATGTATTGCTTCAGGACATGATTGAGTGTGGTGATGATGGCTCGTCTGATTGGCTGGATCCCTCTGTTGTTACCACTGATCCCAATTATCCACGTGAAACAGTTTCATTGTCCACAGAGGCTAACACTTCTAAAAATGGTAAAAATATATTACAGTGGAAGCTTGAGTTAGTCGTTCATCATTGAGCCATTTTTTCTTGGCCTTAATAAGCAGGTGGCTGTATTAAACAGGTGGATTAGTGTGTATAATTCTCACTTTATTTGGGAGAATTATAAAATTGGCCTTTTTAGAGTGGTGGCTTTTCTATAGAGGTGGCCACTAAGACAACTTCCACTGTATAAAACATTATACAGGCCTTAATTTAATTTTTAAGGTGCTGAGGATAAATGTCCTTACATATTCACAAATGTACAGACATAGCTTCAAATTGTACAGACATGAGCTAGAGGAGCACTTTGTATAGACTGCTGGAATTGGAATAGGGAGTTTCCATTGAAAGTTTTGAAGTTAAACACAACCACATAGCTGCAACATATCACCAGACTGTGGTCATAACAGCTGCTGGTGATAGCAGTACACAAAGGGGAGGTGGCATTGGTAAATCCTTGGGTTGGGAAAATGTAGTATCTCCTAGCAACCAAGTGACAGTTATTGTTAGCACTACAAACAAACATGCACACATCAGCTTTTATGGTAGCACTATTGGGTTTGCGGTTTTGCAAGGACATGGGTGTCCGTCTAAAACTAATTATGTGCAGACATTGTGCTATTTGTGCGGATTTTGTCCGTTGTATTTTGTCCGTTGTCCTTTGTCCGTTGACCGCACATTAATTTAAGGCCTGTTATAGAAATTCATATGTAAGTGACAATGGTGCACCCATGAATGTTGCCCATTTTGTGAAGTGCACTGTTTGCTGTCCCACAAAGGATCATCATAATAGTGTGGGTTACATATAACCAAATTCACTGGTGTTGCCAGACTTGCAATAATAGTGCCGTTCAATGATGGCTTGAATACCCTCAGGTCAGGTATTGGATTTATAAAGGATTTGTCGTCAAATATCATCCCCAGGGTGGAGCATTTGAACCTAATGTAGAAATTATTGGGATAATACAAGTGATGGGTATTTCGTCATGTTGTGTTTTGTAATTCCTTGTCCTTGATCTTGCACTTTTGGGAATTATACCATATTGTAAAATACTGTATGTTATATAGTACATTTAGTGGGGTGAGTATTACACATGTGATCACATGTTCACAGACACAATGTGTTAAGTACTAAACTCAAACCCACAATCACTTCTCACAGGTACTACTATATATTTACAGCTGGTCCAGTCAGCTAGTTAGTCCGAGTCCAAGTCTAGTCCGGAAAAAGTCCAAATTATCATTTTTTGGAGAGATCCCACAAGCATATGTGTGGTGTGGATCTTGATTGACCCTTAAACTCATGAAGATCTTTTTGGGTAATCAATAGGAAGGTTAAATGAGCACTGTAACTATAGCGGGTTACTTGTTATGAAGCAATGAACAACAGTGAGTCGTGTCTCCATGTTTCAAAATTCTTGCATTTCAATTGTTGGTTTATGCACGCAAGTCATGTATAGCCTGATAAAAAAAGTAAGGATAAAATGAACGGAACTTTTTGCAAGTTTATAGGAGTAACCACCATCAAGTTATGGATCACTTTATAAAGGTATGTTAAGGGTTTGTGTGTTTCCATACTGAAAAGTTATTTGCACGGCTAGTTTTGGCCTCACTGTTTGGCGTTGAGGAAAACCCCTAGGTATCATTTTAATCCTTGTTACATCACAAGTAAATTACGTAGCCATAGAACAGACACTCACACTTTGAAAGTTACAGCACTTTGTGCAAAGTATGCATATTTGGCCCAGTTTTTTGGCCTATGTCGGTTTAACGGTTAAACATAATCTGTCTGCTGTGTATAAATTTATCCATAAAGATTTTGTACTTCTAAATACAGTGTATGCCTCTATGTACCTATTATTACTACTATAGATGCTCAGGATACATCCCATAATAATCATACAAACCCTGAGGCTAATGGGGACGAGTTGTTAACACATTGGTTGTGTACACAAGGAGCTAATGAGGATCAACTATTAGCTGTTGCTGCTGTCCTTACCAGTGAGATCAGGGAGGCTGTCAGGAAGGAAACTGGTTTTACCTGCTCAGCAGGAATTTCCCACAATAAAGCAAGTGAATATACTAGACATTTGTCCATAGTCCCATTTGCAACACCTGTATTAGTATACAATACACATGTACGTTTAGACCGGTGAAACTAGGACATGGTACCAAGGTGTCAGGAATACATTTACTAAGATTGTTTAAAGAAATATATACTGTATGTATGTTTTCTGAGTCTTGTACTGTATTTGAAGAGCTTTGAAAGGAGTGTTCAATACATATAAATATTATACAAGTGTGGGTGCGTGCGTGTGTGTGTCTTCACTAACCGTTTATCTATTGTTAGATGTTAGCCAAGCTTGCTGCAGGCATGAACAAGCCTAACCAACAAACCATTGCTCCATTCAGCAGTGTGGATAACCTCATGGATAACACTCCTATTAGAAAAATGTGAGTACACAAAATACACAAGTAGTACATGTGTGATTGTTGTAAACAATGTACAGTGTATGTGGTACATGATACTACATAGGTTGTTGCTGAATTTAACCTTCAATTCATGTTTTTAAAATTTATTTTATTTGTTTATAATTTTTATTGTTTTAATTTTTGTTAGTTGATGAACCAACCTTGTAAGAACATGGGAGAGTTTGTGATAAAGTGTGAATCCATTAACTGTGGTGTTTGTAATATGTGTGTATGTAACACCAGTAGCCCATGGGTGCTGAGCACAATAGTGAACCTCACTGACGCAATACATTCAAAATTTCTCTTATACACTGCTTAAAAACTTACATATTAAGACCCAGCAGGTCTCATACATGTTATTTTATTTGTGTACTAGATAGCACACACACACACACACACACACACACACACACACACACACACACACACACACACACACACACACACACACACACACACACACACACACACACAACATGCATGCATGCACATACACACACACACACACATACACACACGGTTATATGAGATTCTTGTTTACTTCAGACGACATCTCGGTGGTAAATTTGGTCAACAGTTGACTACTGAACTAGGAGTGATTAATGTAGGTGAACTGAGAAGGTTTAGTGAAGCTGAACTGCAGACCAAGTTTGGATTAAAACAAGGGTGAGCGCGCGCGTGTGTGTGACATAGTAAATGTGGTTCATGTGTGGGACTTTTGGGTATCCACACCTTTACCTGTGAGACCTCCTGTGGGTCACTGGTCCTTACCCAGGAGGATTTGCCTGCACAAAACTTGAGTGCCTGAGTGGTGCACATGTATAGAGACACAAAACTATAGCTCACAATCACTCATGTGGAGTTGGTATATAAAATAAAACAATTTAGTTTAGTGACTAAGCAAGAGAAAAAGGCACTCGTTTTATTTGTAAAAATCAAGCAATTTTTTGGAAGATCCTTACACTATTGTGAGGGATCCAACATATGTATGGTGTTTTGAACAGGCAAATATTTCATAACCGAGACAAAGAGCTCATCACTGTGATTATTCACTTGTGTGTTCCTACAGTCACTTGTTAAAAGAGGTGCCGTCATCCTGACATATAACCTTTTATCATGATTGACCCTGATTGATACACAATCACATGTTGAGTTGATTTCTCATTCCAGCCTCTCAGCAGAAAGGATTAATATGGCAAAATAAAATAAAATGCAAAATAAAATAAAATGTTACTTCTCGGCATTACCACAATGTGACAACTTCGTTCATCTAGCTTAGGGTCTGATCAGCACTAAAGAAGGGGATAAGAGGATCGTACATTTTTGATAAATGACACTTGTGTTTCAAAAGGTTCTGTAGTTCTATAGTATTTGTGAAATTTTCTAGCACAGTTAGGCAATAGTTAGTACATATCCATTGTACAAGTTTAGACCCTTAACAATAGTGTAAGGGTCTTCCAAAGAATAAATCATTTCTTTGTAGAAACAGCCTTCTTCTTCCTTTATGGTGTACGAAGTTATTCATTTATATACCACTACATCACAACTGATTGTGGGTTATAGTTTTGTGTAATTATGTACTTGCCTGTCAAACACACTGCTCCCTTCGTTTATTGTTTATCTTCTTTTGGCATAAACAGTCCCAGAGTATTATTGAAAAAACGTAAACGGAAGAATGCTTATTTATTTTACGTAAGCAATTTCAGTCTGATAGTGTGTGTGACTTTGTAAATCATTAAAACTAGCCAAACTAATCCTACCAGTTTGTTCTATGGTTAGAAATAGATTATACGAACATTTACTGGTATTCTGATTGAAGTGGCTTATATGAATCAGATGAATATAAAACACAATATATCCCTTTAAAGTGCTGTTACATGTGTGTACGATTAATGTAGCACTCAGGGGGTATCTCATGACCAATACAGCACTTGGTTTTTCCTTGTGATGTAATAATTTCTTGACAGTTGACACTGTCCCTGTGTTGTGCATGCTATATCCATACATGCTGTAGTGATAGCCAATAGATAATATTTTATACAAACGAAGACTGCCATTATATCTTCTGAATACAGTATAAGTACACCTGTATGTGACTGTTGTAATTGCAAAGAGACCATGGATTCAGTGCAAGTACATACAGTACATGTGTGTAGTGTATGTTTAAAAATATACATAATTAGAACCCACAATCGGTTGTGAGGAGGTGGTGTATAAAATGATTTGGGTTTAGTTCAAGCTATGATGGATGAAGAGACAATCGTATAATGATTATGGGATTTTTTGGAAGATCCTTGCACTTTTGTTAAGGATCTAGCTCTGTGTGTCTATAAGTCATCAGTGTGTAGTTTGTTTATAATCCATGGTGTTGTGTTGACTTCACGTTTTGTTTGTAGTAGTCTTTCTTTTCTCAAATTACAGTCTCAAATACCTGATTGTCTGGCTGTATGTGTCAATAGTAATATCACGACTTATTCATCATGGTTACAGAATGTATGTGTTTGGTTGGTTGTATGAAAACAGGTCATACGGATACAACCTTCACTCTGTCACATAACAGGGCATATCCAAGCTGGGGTAAATAATCCTACATGTGTTCTAAAAATTACCTGCAGTTTTCAGTATTGCAAGATAGTGAGAGGTGTAACTATTACGTCAACTGCTTTATCATGTACAATTGTACTCTATATTAGGGATCTGGGCTTTTCTGGTTGGTACTATTATACTAAACCATAGTCTGGCCTTTAAAAAAATTAAATGTCTGGTATGCCTAGTATCGGGCACTCGTACAAAATTACGAGAATCCTGTAAAACCAATCAGATTGTAGCATTCACTATTAATGCATAATCCGCATGAAATTGTTTCGTGAGTCCGATACTTTTAAACATGGCTACTTCGCGTGCTGATATCGATATATGCTCTGAAGCGGCAGCCAGTTTTTTTGGGGTATCGCAGTTTGAAACAGGAGCAGAAAACGGTTATTAATCAATTTCTCTCTGGAAAAGACATATTTGCTGTTCTTCCAACTGGATTTGGAAAATCTTTGTGCTAAACATGTTTGCCATCTATTTTCGATGCTATTCTCGGCACTGATTGCTCCATTGTAGTAGTGGTTAGCCCTCTCGTGTCCATTATGAAAGATCAGGTGAGACAATGGTAATACTGAAAAGGTGATAATGCTTTACACTGAAATTAGACCGAAACTTTCAATCTATAAAAATATTTTTACGTTTTGCTGCTTTATTTGTATAGCTATAGGGGAGATAGCTTCAGGAAAGTTGTGCAAAGGATTGTCGAAGTACGGAGCTTGATGCCACTATCCGTGCATATGATGTGCTTAACAACAACAGCAACGAAGTCACTTCGAGAAGAAGTTATGACCATTTTAGGATTGAGAAATCCTGAAGTGATTGCTGTGTCACCATCCAAACTAAATATAACTTTTATGATCAAAAAGTATTACCGTATACAAGAAGCGTTCTCATGTTTGGTTAGTGGATTGTTAAAACAGAGAACAGAGAGAACAATTTCCATGAGTAATCATTTATTGCCAACGTTTGGCAGAGTGTGGCCGTCTGTATCGACATCTGCGATATTGTCTTAATAAGCACTTTACTGAACCAGTTGGTGCTCCAGATTTGCCTGAATTCAGACTTGTGGATATGTTTCACAGTTCAGTGGATATTGAGATAAAGGAACACATTTTAAATTCTTTCGTAAAACCCTCACATCTGAGAGTTGTTATTGCCACTGTGGCATTTGGGATGGGAATTAATTGCAATGATGTTCATCAAGTCATCCATGTTGGCCCACCTGAAGATATAGAATGCTACATTCAAGAAACTAGTAGGGCAGGCCAAGATGGTGGTGAGTCACTTGTACTTTTAATGCTGATCAAAGAGATAAGAATGATCCTAATAAATGCAAACATGCAAAATTACATTATAAGCACCACATGCAGAAGGGAGTGTCTTTTTCATAAATTTGAAGGATATAATCCCAGCAAAACCACTTCTTGTCTGTGCTGTGATGTACTGTATGCAGTTTAGACCAATGTGAAGAACTCCAGCAATTCAGTATTAACACTGTGTTATAAATATAGTCATTTCCGTTAAATATTGTAAAGTTATAACCCTCTGTATATGTTTTGTTCACTTACATGTTAGTAACCTGACAATGATTTTATAGTACAATAGAATTTATCCCTCACACACTATAAAGTTGATGTTTTCAGAATTCTAGGAAATAGGATAGACAATTGTCTCTGTGTTTTACTGTGTTCCATTTGAGAGACCATGCATGCAACAAATAGTCTAGCATAGCCAATCCGAAAAAATTAAAGGGTCAGCTGTGTCAGACTAGACAATATATGGAGTTTTACAGTCAGAGAAAAAGGTTAAGTACAGTACTACACAGAATGCTGTTACATTAGTGAAGTCAGTTATTTCTTCTTGTAGTAGCGACTTGTAAGATGATCTGCTACCCAAGAAAGTATCGCTGAGACTGACTTAATATGTACAACACTGACAGGTTTGTTAAACGAAGGATGCTTCCGTCCCTGTATAACTTCAAATACTTTGTGGTCCAGTAACTCTTTGATTATTAATTCTAGCTCCTTTTTGCTCTCAGGCACATTATGAACCCCACTTAATGAACTAACATCATTACTCTCATCAAACCTTGACAGTATTTCATTCATCACACCAAGTGCTTTGCTACGTCTAACGATACCTTCTGAGGTTTTGTTTGAACCTAGGCTTTTTATCGTCCCCTTTAAAACTTTATTCAGGTGTTGATCACAAGGTATATTCCTTCCCTTCACACCAGCAGTGTTGATAAATCTGCACAGTATTAACTGCTGGGTCATTCTAGGTGGCAAAGTAATACTGACAAAGCAAGTTCAGGCTTTCATTAGTACTAGTAATAGCATGGGTAGCAGTGAAATTTGGGATAAATACCACGAGTGCTGTATTGGAAATGGGGATAAATTTCATGAGGCAAAAAATACCACGAGTGTTGTATTGGAAATGGGGATAAATTTCATGAGGCGAAGCCGAGTGAAATTTACCATTTCCAATACAACACTCGTTGTATTTATCCCAAATTTCACTGCTATACCCATGCTATTCCCAGTTGATACCATACTCGCTGCATATACGCATGCTGTGCATTAGCGTTGCTATGTACGCAATTTGTCACTATGTACTAAACATGCGTAAACAAATTCTAGCCAATGAAATTGCAATAACAACTTTTTCACTGCTACCAGTGAAATACGGGATAAATTTCACTGCTACTATTGAGACTTTTGTATGGGCAGTGAAACAGGTATGGTATTAGCATAGTTACGACATCCAGCATTGATGAAAAGGGGCAAGAAGTACCGATAGTATAAAAGCACTCTACTGCCATCACCCTCCTTTATTGCGTCGCTGAACAGCATGCACATACAGCCTATGCTCATCAGGTAGTTTGTGGAATTGTGTACATAATCACCACTTGAAGATTGATGTATTTCTCCACAACACTTCTGCTCAACTGCTCCAACAAACATTTCCGTTCATCATCAATTAGTGTCCATGTATTTTCTGGGCAAGGAAGGATGTCTTCAGATGGTTGACTATCTAGCGTTGTCATTCCAAACGTGTCCTGTTATTGTGATGTCAAGAAAATCATTACAAGCATTAAAGCAATGTTTCGGTGATTTCCCAACATTCTGCTGGTTGATTAGATTTCGAATTTGGTAAAGAGTACAGTGCTCTCCAGCAGAATCGGTATCATAAAGGTATTTCCAAATAACCTGAAAAACAAAAAGTATATAAATAATTCTAGTTAAACCCCACCACGAGCAGGATATCGCTGTTATCAACCATTCGAAGTCAAAGTGAAGCTGAGGTATTGATAACTGAGATATCCTACGAGTGTAGGTAGGGCTTCTATCCACACTTTGGAATTATAATTCAGAAGGCTCAGTCTCATATCAATATGTATTTTGGCAAGATTATGTCAGCCATTATTGTTATAACATGCCTTTTTGCTCACCTTAATGTGATGACAATAACAAGTTATGTATGGTTTCAGAGATGTTGTGCTGATAGTTTTAGATCATATTATGTCTTCATGTAGCTTTTAGTCTAGCTGCTGAATTATCACTACCTTTCCCGGGGTTTAACTACCATATACTCCTAGTATTTTACTTTGATGTATGGCTCCAGTGGGATAGAAAGTATATTATTCACACAACCAATAACCTCAACCAGGACGACTTCCACGTGCCAGTCTTCAATTACTGGAACGAGTCCATCAAATCTCTTTGATGAGGATACAGAGTTGGACTTTGCCCCTTGGGCACCTCTCACACGAGCAGTTGTCAATTGGTCACCACCAAATAACAATGAGTGGAGCCTAGAGACTGATTGTGAAACGGTCCTTCCATTCCCAATATCTACTTCATGCCCATATTCCACCACCGGCACAAATTGGTGTACATTGGATAATATCTTGATCATCTCGTCCCCTTTATTTTCATTGTAAAGAAGTATACCTAATGGGGTCTACAACAAAAACCTTGTAACTTACTTTACAAACAAGTGAAAAATACATGCTTACCACCTCAGACTTTTCACTCATTTCTTTGTAGTTTGGATGGTCAATGTGCCAAGAAACAACATCAGAAAAGTTGAAATGGAAATAAGGCATGTGTGGCACTATAATGTGAGACACCATAATGTGAGACACCAGAACAGCAAGATGATTAGTAAGCTGTTCATCAATTTCTTTAGTTGGGAAGAGAAACTTTGCCATATCATCTGCACTGTTCAAACAAGTGTCAGCCTTTTCACTAGATCACTCACTAAAGTCAATTCGGTCACACACACACACACACATGTAATGAAAGTAGTGTACAGAGTGATCTTTTGAACTGTCACTCCGACTGTACCGAGCCTTAACTGAGAAGTCAATGTTATCTCCAACCAACTTGTATGTTGTAATAACAGGAGATTCTGCACTAACTGATGAAGTATTACTGGTAGGTGGTTGTTGATGCAGAACTACTAGTGATTCAGCTACAGGATGGGTGATTACAGTTCCCTCATCTTCAAGATTAGTTTGTCTTTTTAATGGTGTTAATGGAGAGAAACATGGAACAACAAGACTGGAAGATTCTGAGCATGACGAGCATTCAGTAGACCATTCAGAACTCTCTGAATCTGGGTATTCAGACTCTTCTTCACTTCCAGAATCAGTCAAGTCATCTTCTGATGTCAATGGCAAAACTGGTGGAGAGCTGAAGGATGGTTCTGGACAGGATGACAATTCATTGGTAATATCTGAGTCAGGATATTCCATCTCAGAAGATGGCACGTAGGATAATCCATCCTGTGGTTGATCATCAATCTATAATAAACTTCTAATACTACAACTCCTGCACCCACCACCATTTATTACCTCATTTAACGTGTTAAGAAATAAGTTTCTCCACTAAATGTTATCAAACTTCAGTCCCACCTTCGAAATGATTGAATTTAAGGTTTGGTGGGAAATGCATACATTAATCATTTAAGCAAAAAAGGTTTACAATTAGGTAGCATCAGCAATTTGCTTACCTTAACTTCTGGTGACTGTCCTTCTTGCTGATCTGACAATCTGGGTCTTTTGGGGGTGGATGGAGCATCACAGCGATGAGGAATGGTAGCAAGGGGTGCGTTATGTGGAACATAAGCATCTGCTGCTTTAACAGTATCTATTTTAAGACCCTGCCACAACTTGGATGCCCTTTCGAACATGTTAAAGCAATGCCTGCACATTTTCCCTACATTTTCAACCAAAGACTGGGAAGTCACTGATGCTGAATGCATGTTGTAACTCTTCCTTCATTAGTAAACTCCATAGAGGTAAAACATGCTGTGATGATGACGTCTTTATCAGTCTGTTTCCTTTCTGATTCGTTATATTGCTTCCACATCCTAAACAGAATATCGTCAGAAGAGAAGCCATAATTACTACTTTATTGATAATGCGAAACACATAGAATACGATACAAGATTTGACGTAATACCGTAAATCACTTGCACAAGTGCCCAATGCTAGGCAGACCAGACCTTTCATTTTTTTAAAAGGCCTGTGCTATGCCAGACTAACTAAACCCAGCCTCACAACACCTTCATGGTTCCCTGATGGTATTGGTTAGGTACAACACTTCCAGTAGGCTTGCCACAATTTTTTCACTGTTGACTGACTGACTGATGCCTTCAGACAAGTGTAACTTGATAACGACTAAGGCTACGGGCTTGATTTTTGTTGCTGTTTGATATCGCTTCAGCTCGATAGGTGCCTTTTGACATACCGCAGTGCATACAATGCATGTGTCGTCAACTTGCCATTGTCCTCCTTTGTGTCCCATTTATCTTTGCTGACAGCACAAGGTGTCAATTCGTGTTAGCTGTTTCTAGTGATCAAACCCACCAATTGATTGTGATGAAATGCGAGCTTGGTAGTCACTCATTTTGGAGACAGTTATAATTATTTTGAAGTGGTATGACATCAGACATACCAAGTCTCACACATTGGGCGTGAGTCTCGCTCAACTGCATGCAATCTCACACTCACATGCATGGAACTGCTAATCTCACACATTGCAGAGTGGCTATACTCTTCTTCAACATTTGCCATCAATTACAAGTTCCAAGTCTAACTACATGCGCTTATAACTGAATACAGTAATTATACTTATAGGTGCTTGCTTCTATTTTTAAACATTTAAGTTATAAATAGCACTAAAGTAGGCATTAGATCAAGTTTGGCGGGATTACAAGGATGGACTATGTGGCAGTACTACCATTCATTGTGTGATGGGTTCAATCTAAAGCTGAGAGCTAGCCATGAAGTGACTGCAGCTGAATTTGAGGAAAAGTAGTTTAGCTATCCAACTGCACTAATATAATAGATGCATTAATTTGTATTATGGAAACTTCCAGCTATTATCCATTACACCATTACATCCTGTAAATGACAATTACTCTATTAACTTGTATGTTGCTTTGTGCATGGTAGCTAACTTGCTTCCTAAGATAACAATGGGGGCTCTGTTGCACATTAATTGTAAATCTACATCCCGTCAGGGAAATCTCACTCCGAACCTTGGCATCTCTGTGACATGTCAATCCTTACAAAAATGCACGCCTTTTCTAGTGGGGTTTGGGGGTATCCCCCCTTCTCCCCAGGAAGTCTTTGAATAATGAGTACTGTGAGATTGATCTTTTTCAAATTTTTTAGACATATTATTGATAACAAGTCAGTCATTTCCATACAGTCATAGCTGGTGCATGCTCTCAAGTTCTATAATTGCAGGGCATTTGGTAAGTGAGATGGTTTCCTTAGCCATCATATAGCAAATTATCTGCCTAGTACCATCATCAAGATTCAAAAGGGACTGACCAGTGGCTAAGCTTAACACTATAGCTGAGCCACTTTTTCTTGCGTGCTCATCCTTCAGTTTCGACATAGCAGCCTTGCTTGTCAACAGTAGCTCTTGAGAGTCTTTCACTTTCTGGCTTGAAATTCTGGATGATTCTGTTACAGAGAAACTATGGTTCCTACTGTAAATCAGGAAAATATCGGTGTAGAAAATTTTGTCTTAAAATTTTGACGCAACATATTTTCGTCACTGGCATAATCAACAGAAAAAAATTGACAGAATAACTATACGTTATGCACAAATTATTCATATAGGTGAAAATAATTTGTCATTTTAATTTTCGTCAATTCAGCCAGCAACAAAAAAATTTTGACAACAAATTTTCCTGTACTTGTCATTTCAATATCATACAGTACGATAGAACTGTATAGTAGGGGTTGGTAAGAGATCACATAGTTTCGTGGATTTTTCATACCTTAAAAAAACAGCAGTTGTGAGGAGGTGGTATATAAAAATGGATTTAGTTCAGATAGTGTTGAATGAGAAACAAATGTATAATAATGACGGCATTTTTTGGAAGATCCTTGCACTATTGTTGAGGATCTGTCTATGTTTGTAAGTCATCAGTGTGTAGTTTAAGCTTTCTAATCCATGGTGTGTAGACTTATTGTTTTGTTTGTGGTTCTCTCAAATTATAGTTACCTCAAATAGAATGTCTGGCCGTCTATCATACAGTACAATAGTACTAGTACTGTACACCAGTGCCCAATTAACCAGTTAAGCATTAACTGGTTAATCATTAACTGATGTTGTCTAGGTCAGCCAATAACAGGTGAAGAAACCTTTAAACTGGTTATTGGTAAACCATAAATTACCCCTGCTGACAAGTGTTAACATCATAACATAACCTCAAAGAATGTGTAAATATGTGATTGTAATAACTGTTATTGCAAGACAGGATGTTGATGGTCACTTTGGTACCACCCTAAACCTTCCAGCAGGCTTGTTCAGTCCTAGTATGCCTGCCAGTTATTACCAATTATTGGTGGCAATTAACCAGTGACAATAATTTTGTAGGTGTACAGTACTAAATAGTACTGTATATTATTAGGGATCATGAAGGTTTGGGCTTTTCTGCGCAAAAGTATCACCCTAAAACCATCCTCACAATACCTTTCGTTGCACCTTGGCAGTATTGGTTAGGTATAACCAAGCCTTCAGTACAACCTGAAATTCTTCCAATAGGTTAACGCAATTCAAAAATAATGACTTAACTGACTGATGCTGTCATGGAATGAGCTATATTTATATGTATTATTGTGTTACGTAATATTAATGTTGTATGTTATTAAGAATACTTTGTATAAATTGTGACAATTCATTATTATTGAGAGTCACCTAAACCATTAACAAATGGAAGAATAGTGAAGTAGAGCTGAGTCTAAGACAAAGGTGGCGCAGTTACAGTAGCAGGGTCCTAGAAAGGCTTGAAATTTTTGCAAGTTGCTTGGCCCTACCAGGGCTCGTATACCAGGATACATTAAGAACGCTAGGCTTATCTTCATGGCACCTATGATATGGACTTAAACAAAAAAAATGACCTCGTTCATCAAATGGAGACTTATGTAGCCCTGTTAGAACGGTGCAATGACAGGTAGAAGGCACTACTAAAAGAGCTAAACGGTGAGTCAAAGTCGAAGGAAAAGAAAGAGTATTTTTGGGTAGCTGAAGGCCAAGTCCACCTGTTATTGGATTCGAAGGAGACTGTCGCTCGCCTGCACGCACGTTTAATTAAGATAGCAAGAAAAGCCAGAGAGATGATCTCTGGTGGCTCCTGGGAAACCAGAACAACCACTGCAACCGAACCATAAAACTACCAAAACTGAATTTACCAACTTTTGGTGATAACCTCTTGTATTGGCAGGAGTTCTGGAATATTTTCGACTCATCTATTAATCAACCCAACATCTCTAATGTTTCTAAGTTCAGTTACTTGAAGAATTCTCTTCTAGGTGCTGCAGTATCGGCTGATATTGGGATATCAGTTACTAATGACAGCTATTTGACAGTGATACAATTCTTAAAAGAGAAGTTTGGAAATAGGCAAGCTATTATAGAAGTGTTATATTCTCAGTTACAACATTTCCGATTGCCATAAATTGATTCATAGAAATAAGCATACCCATGAAGCTGAATTGAGAAGATATTGAGGTAGTTAAATTCTCAGAAGGAGAGTATTACACATCAGAGAATTATAATTCAGCAGATCTTGTCAGAGTTTCCTATGCAAGCGTAACTCAAGTGTTCTAAGCCTACGGGCTTGATTTTTTAATGTTTGATTTTGTTTCATTCTGAGTCATGCCTTTTTATATACCGCAGTACATACAGTGCACACATCATTCACTACCTATAAATTATATTTGCTATAGCTATAGTGGTGGTAAAACTACTGATAAGACCTCTGAAGGCACAGCCAAGCTGAAGTTATTGCCAAAAACCTACAGTATATTGATCTAAGTAGCTACACATGTACTTCATTAAGAATACCAGCTAAATACTACACAACAAAGGACCATATCGAGTGTAATAGTGTACTACGAGCAAGAATAGAGATACGAGCAATGATTGTTCAACAAAACTCTAGAGGCTACTCACATTCAAGGGCTGCCACGCTTGCAAGCATGGTCCTTGCAAGTATAAATATGACAATATTTTAGTCAAATTGCGGTATCTGTTTTTTGATACCATCCAATACTTGTGACTGGATCTGTGAAAACCCAACACAATCTAAATTTACAGTATAAAGCATTGAATGTATTAGGTTAAATACTTGTGTATGACTTAAAAAAAAATCCTTAAATTTTTGAACGCTTTGTTCTTAGTGAAGGAAGGGCCTATGTAACAATAATAATCCTAGACATCAACTTATTCGCATAAATAGTACACTATTGATCATTCACCTTTGTATGTGGTGAAGAAAGTGATATGAAAAATCTTACCAAGTAATCGATTCCCCTACTCATGGTGAGCACGATGGATCAAATTTCAACTCATTGTGTCATGCTGCTCGTAAGTTGCAACCGTTTTGGCATGCGCCTGTAATGTATTTTCCCTATACTTGCTATATAAATTGATTTTTCTGTTGTTGCCACTTTGTAGGGCTGTAACTCCCCAAGTTATTGGCATGTGAGGCTGGAACTTGCTAGAACATACCAGGCCTTGTTACCATATCAGAGACCAGTCGTATCACAATGAAGGATAATAATTTATTACCATTAATTTTAATAGAGTATTTTTGTTGGACACCAAGACATGTGGACAGACATACGGACGTATGATTTTTCCCAAACCAATTTCTGGAAACCAGCACTTTAGTATTACGTTAAGCACATATGGTTAACAGTTTATGGCAAACTCAAAAGAAGACCATGCTCACAACACCATGTACAGTGTACAGTGTAGTTGCATTGTAAACCAATAACAGGCTTAGTAACAAAACATCAAAGTTCCATAACTACGCACACAAAACTAATGTCAGTTCTCCTACTAGCATATACTTATCAACAAAAAAAACAATAAAAAAAAAACAACATTGTATAAATCTCATTTACACATTGTTAAATGTTACAATCCTTAGGCCTGATCTTCATTTCTATTAAAGGTAAAGAATACCATCTTCCATACAGGTGTATTGATTGTCCGTGCTTGTATTGATGATTAAAGTGTATATGAGCACAGTCACTATACCACCATCCCCCGGAGTTATGACCATGCCAGCTGTTTGCTGCACAATTATTGTTAGATGCTTTATCGTTATCTTGATCTTTTGTTGTAAACTTCATACCATTTAGTGAGTGTGAATGAAATGGATCATCAGTAATTCCATAAAATCCTGATATTGTTAATCGGTACCGTTCAGTAGCTGGTCCTATTCTAAAGTTGCTATAAGACAGATGAGATTTTGTTCCATTGGTAAATTTGAAGTCAACACGGAGCTCCCAGTGACCTTGATTGGTAAGACAATGGATGGCACGCAGGCCATACCAAAATTCTCCAGTCAGGCTACCAAATCCATCTTCATAATCTACCCAGTCTCTGTTAAAATCAATACTTCCATCTTGTCTTCTCTGGATAACCAGCCATCCTCCTCCATCAGTAGTAGTGTCGCAAAAAGCTTTTTGAACTGATTGGCATTTTCCACAAAAGTTCTTGATAGTGTAAACAGCAGGTTTGTTAAAGGTTTGTCCAAATGTTGAATACCTGTACCCCAAGTTGCAGCAGTTTTCAATGATCGGGTTATCCTGTACAGCAGCACAACCAACTACAGCGTTATTCACGTCATTGGTTGCTGTCACCACTCCAATTAACAGTAGCAAAATAGTACCAGCATGTAACATTTTACCATGCTCTGAATATATTTCATAACTGATATGACTACAGAAGTATCAATTTATTTATAGGTTACTTACGCTGGTGCATATGTCATGATCATAATGATGTAATGCAGTTTTTTTAACTTTATGCAAGGGCAGTGGTCATCAAGTCATTCTTGTTACTATTATTGCTTCAAAACATCCCCTTAATGACCAATGTAATTATGCTTCAAAATTTTTGTCTAGTCAACATAGTTGTTGTTTACACAAAATCTGAAATTTGCTTATAATGTTTTACCACAAACCACACCAGTATGCAGGCCTACTTTATTCCACAGACTGGACTGGACTGGACTGGACTGGACTGGACTGGACTGGACTGGACTGGACTGGACTGGACTGGACTGGACTGGACTGGACTGGACTCGTGGACTGAGCTGGAAACAGCTTTTAAACAATAATCCAGGAATTATCCATCTCTTGCAACATTGGAGACACCACTATCAAGCTACAACTGCTGCTGCTGGCTCTTCCTTACAAATCAAGACACTAGCGCATGCACTAATTAATTAAAATACACTTACAGTACATGCCGTACTAGCAGTGATACAGCATGAAAAAGGCTATTCTTGTAGCGTAGATGTTTTCCTTTGTTGTTTTAGCACTAGTGTTACAGCTGTAGAGATGAGCCAGTAATTATTCTTAACAGGTAGCGAGGTGCTGGGGCTATGCAAATAATCTGGCTCATCACTACAACCCTAACGCTAGTGTTAAGTACTGAAGCAACAAAGGAAAACATGTATGCTATAGCAATAGCCTCTGTCACGCTTTATCACTGCGAGTACACGTGTATCGTAAGTGTATTCTAATTGATTACTGCATGCGCTAGTGTCATCTGACTTGTAAGGAAGAGCAGTACCAGCAGTTATAGCTTGATAGTAGTGTCTCCAGTGTTGCAAGGGATGGATAATGCCTGGATTATTGTTTAAAGCTGTTTTCAGCTCAGTCCACCAGTCCAGTCCGCGAGTCCAGTCCAGTCCGCGAGTCCAGTCCAGTCCGCGAGTCCAGTCCAGTCCGCGAGTCCAGTCCAGTCCGTGGAATAAAGTAGGCCCAGTATGCATACCCTTATAATAAAACAATACTGTAAATGGCCTGGCACAGGCCTATAAAGCAGAGGTACTTATAATAAGATAACATACCAGTCACAGGCTTGTGAAAAGCCTACCTGCTAATATTTAGGAGTGAAGTAAGCCTGTGACAGTATTGTCAGACAGGCCTGCAGCAAGGCAAATCGCATACTGTCACAATAGTATTATGGTATTTGTCAGGCATGTAACAGGACTGCATTGTTAGATGCATGATAAATCCATCCTGCAAAATAATTTCTTACAGGACTGGTATATACATGTACATGTACTCTGGTTGCTATGGTGACTATTGTTACCACTGGTTACTGTATTATAGTGCCCACTTAGCATGTTTCCAATATTCCTGTACAGTATATAGCAGTTAACACATACACCATGCTGACTCACGCACTACACCAGCTTCCTATTTAATAAGGGTTTCAATTTGTATTCATAACGTTACTGACAAGTGTTATGTTTCATTGTGGGATTGAGATGCTACAGGCCTGTATCAGACCTGAACCCATTTTCCACAGGCCTGCCACAGCTCTTGAACACTTCACAGACTCATTACCAGTTTACAATACACACATGTTACAGGCCTGCTAACATACAATTATATTACTTATTATAGGAGATTCATGATATTGGATAGTCACACAGGACAGACATTTGTGTTCATGAGAGAAAAGGGCTGTTACAGGCTTGTAACCTATTTTATTAAATGTGTAAGTGTTTACAACAGGCTTGTGGCACATTTAGGTGATCCATACAGTAGAGGTGCACCGATAATCGGATCGGTTATCGGCTTTATCGGCCTTGTTTTTTCATATCGGATCGGTAACATGCACAAAAAGGCAGCAGATACAGATATACATAAACATCTATTTATGGGCACTCATGCTCTAGTAATATCCTAGCAGCACAGGATTATGTAGTGTTGGCGATTGAATACAGTCCTACTCTGTCACTTATTTACTACATTTAGAGAGCTAATTGTTAGAGAAAAAGTCCATGCTACCATATCGGATTGGCTTTGTTTATCGGCTTGATAATATTATTTTATATCGGTTATCGGAATATCGGCTAATAGTCATATCGGTGCATCTCTACCATATAGGCCTGTAATCATATTAGAATAACAGCTTTAGTAGGCCTGTAACCATCTTACTACCTGTAGCAGGCAGTTTACAGGCCAAAAAGCAGCACATACATGCCTGTATTAGGCCTGCAACAATATACCGTATATCAATTAAATGGACTAAATTTGGCGAATTGGCGATTCATCACTAAACCGCCAAATTTAAATTTCGTCAATATTATTTTCAAACATTGGGTCAAGCAGTTGTAGTAGGGTTTCGACAAACCTTCATGGATACTGCTGAAACTGGTAAATTAGTGTGGTTCCACGCATGTCAAAATGGGTGTGGCTTACTGACTAAACTAGAACTCGTATATACTCGATTAGTGGGCGTGGCTCCACGTAAGCTTGCAGACAGCAGCAGACATAAATTCGTGCGCAACCATTGATAAATGGATGAGTATGCCTACAGACAGCAAATAATCCTGAAAGTAGGTGTGGCCATAAAAGAAATTGGAGCACAGATATTCGAGTACAGTAGGCGTCTATGGGAGCAGGACTAGAATATTCTTTAAAGCGAGTCAGTACAGCATCGTACTTACGCCATTCGCCAATTTTTCAGTGAGAGCATTTTGCCAAATTAAAATTTCGCCAACTGCAATTTTATAGCAAATCGCCAAATATTAGTTTCGCCAATATTTGTTGTCATATGGTAAAGCTTTTATACGGGTACCTACTTGGGATATTATATTTGCTTGTGAAGTTCGTTTATTTGAAGTGTTTCTATTAAGGAAACTGAATTATCAAGACATTGAAGACACAGATAGTGTCACGCAGCCAAGAAAGCCGGAGTGCCATACCAGTATTTATTGTTATTAGCAAGAAAAATAATGGAATTTTTATACATATGTAGCTCTGTGCCCCCTTATCTAAAGAAAACTGTTGCAAAGTAATGCAAAACATCTATTTTTGTTCTGCCTGCTTGCCTGACCAGAGATAAATGATGCATTGTACAGCCATCATTTTTTGCATGCCACAATAACAAAGTCATGTGTGGCATATGTCTTTTCTGATCCCAACAAGTGTCTGCCTTTGAGACTACACATACTATAGACATCACAGTGTTATTTGAGAGGGAGTAGTTAGCAATCACTTCTTAACAGGGCACAGTGACCACTCCACTTGAGATCAGCAGCGAGATTGAAATACTCTAATAAAGCAGTCAGTCCCCACAGTCCTGTAATTAATAGATATGTGATTGATGGTAGCTGAGGAATCCGACTATGGTGTGGTATAACACTCCAATGAAGTTTCCCACCAAGCTATGTTGTAATACCGTCACCATATTTCTCTACTTGGATCTTTTATTTTTAAATGCAAAACAATTAGTGACTGGTAACTAGGAATTTTAATGGTAGGGAAATTCCCCACCGATGTGTGGTAAATATCAAAGGATATCAGTATAATATCTATACTGTTGAATAATCCCACTGGCAATTTACAACATGCAGTAGCTAGTGAGTGGTGAAGGCACAGTAAATTGTAGATCTGATTCCTTAAGCACTAACCTGGCTTGCAAGTTGTGTTTAAGCAATGTTTTTCTGCATCTATTGTCAAAATTCTGCTCCCTTCTATAAAGAATTCAGTCTTCTTGTAAGTCCAAAACTGTGTTATATGTTTTGTAATAAGTAAAATGGACACATCCTGTTTCTGAGGTTACTAAATCCTTCCAGACTAGTGTGCATTAACAATGTGATTGTGTAAACTATTTTACGTTAGAATTGGTGACTTAAACCATTCTTCAAGTTGAAAACATTGTTATATATTGATGGGGGCGGGTGGAAACAGCACTTGGCTGGGTAGAGATAAGTTCGCACACATGCACTCAGTTTCTTCTATCTACAAACATTGTACTTAACTTAAGAATATAGAATAGCTCTTTGAACTGTGCGTAAACCATCTTTGTGGATGCTTCATCGGCTGTTCAGGCTGGTTTGTGCCAAGTTTTAGAATATTTTATTGTTATACAATATAAATTCTCAAGACCTCCGCCTGCACTAGGCAAAAACCTTTCCAAAAAATATCTATATTTCTAAGAGATTAATGCATGGTGTAGTAAGTCTGTATTTATATGAGTGGTTGTGCAAAATGATTGTGGGTTTTAGTTTTGTATTAGCACATTATCAATGTTGTATTGAGTATATGACAATCAAACTATTTTGTGAAGTGCCTTTTGAACACCAGTAGAAAACTCCTGAATTATCTGAGTAGCATTTGAAGATTTAGTTTCTACTGAAAACTGAATTTTTGATTGCCTTTGCAATAACGTGTACAAGTACAAAACTTTTCCTAGGGATAAATAAATGTGAAGCCATTTATTTTAGCAACAATCCGTATTTTACATTGAAGGGAACAATCACTTTAGCTATGTTGTGAAAAATTTTCAGATAACCATACGACTACCAATGATTCCATCTCTGTCAGAGTTTCCACTAGCATAACAAGTAGAGCTGTACATGGTATAACTTGTTAAAGTTTCTAATTTCTGTTTGTTAGGTTAGGTAACTTAAAGGCTGTAGCACATGTTGCTGTAGACCTTCAGTGTTGGTTAGCTCTAATAATATTAGTAATTTTCTGCCAACATCAGTGGTTTTGTTAACTGTATATTTACCACATCAAAATAGCAAGCAAAGTGGTGCTGCATATTTGTAATCCTCATAATCACGTTATCTGATACACATACCGTAGAGTCGGGTTGTTAAGCGCATGTGTCTATTAAGAGCATACTATTTGTTAAGCACATGATAAGCACACATGGCCCAACATGAAGCTCGACGTATGACAAAACTACACACAGGAAGAAAAGCTGGAAATACAGTACTGGGAAATTAGTGTCTTCTTGAGCTCTTCCTTCACTATGTATACAGCAAATCAGCCTTCTGGATTGTAATTTTTGTTCATCATGAACTAGAAATGGAGTCAAATATCCTTATACACTGGCATGGTGACCACGAACAACTCTATTACAATGTAGTGATCCATGTTAAACACACCATAATTGTGTATTAGGTGTAGCTATGGGCCTAACAGCTGGTATGATATTTGCAAAAGTTTTACTCCGAAAATTATTAGCACGTGCACTTAATAACCGGACTTTATGGTATATGGAATGTGTTAAAGACAATCTTCATTGCTGTATGTTCTATTAGAGTATATTTGCATTGTTTTATGATATACCTAGAAATTTTTATGGCGTGTATATTTCACGGTTATGCATTTTGTGAGGATTTTTTTTTGAATTTCATGGATGTCTCTTAACCCAAGATTTTCGAATTTTAAATTTCACGTAAAAGATCGTGGATCACTGTTGCTTGATTGAAAGAATTTTGCTCACTACCACACATCTACAAAGGTTATGATCTCATACAGATTGCTAAAGCGTGTCTGAACCAAGTAGCACAGTAGCAGCAATCCCTGTGTGAGGCATAGTCTAGTCTTGCTGTAGCTTATTCCAGCTTCTTTCATGAGCCACACCCACTTTAATATTGAGAATGTGTGATACTTTACATGGAGCCATGTTAATTTATCAGTAGCCATAGGGTGAGTTGTTGAAATTAGTGGGTATGCACGAAGCCACACCCACTTACAGGAAATGTATCTTACTGTTGGTTGTTATTTTTATCTGTTTTGGGCACTGGAGGGTGTAAACTGGGAGGAAGAAAATGCAAAAGTTGATTATCAAAGTAACTGATGCTGAGAAAACCAGACAGTCTTGTACTAGTAGATGTGATATCCACTATCACCAAGACTATAAATGTTGTGGTCATTTCTTTGCTACATGCAGACTTTCGTGGTACAATTTCACAGGTCGGAGCTTTACTGACCACCAAAACCAGGAAAATTATGTCCTGCAAACAATTTCCAGGAATGCGGTACATTAAAATGAACATCAAATAACAAAATAAGTCCTGCGTGTGAGGGGTTAATCTTGCAAGTGTATGTATGTTAATGTACACCCAAGTTTGCTTGAGCTCTTGCATTGGAGCAGCATAAGCTGTGCCATTTATAAACTAACAGAGAATATTGTGACTGCAAATGGGCACATCTCAGAATGGAGATTCAGCCATTATAATAAAGTCTCATGGAGTTATGTAAACATATTTTGAGAAATTTTATAAACAGATATCCAGACACTTCAAGTTGGTCCCATGCCATACTAGACAGATAGATACGCATATATAGTTACAGTAGGACCTCAAACACCTGTGTGCTAGTTCAATCATAAAAGTGTTGAACACAGCGCTGCATATAAATGAATGGGCTTCGTTTATGATTCACTTACAGTATCTGATAGAACATTCACCTAATGACAAAATACTCTAATAGAGCAGTCACTTATTCACTTATACAAGATTCGGATAATCAAGGTTCTACTGTACTTGTAAGGTATGTTGTGTGGGTGTAGACTAAGAAACCTACCTTAGGGATCACTTGTTAAATAATGCAACCTCAATGACAAGACCACAAGTTTTAGTCTCCCTGATTATACACGTTTAATACTATAAGTTTTAGTATAATTATTCCTGGCTTATTTTATGTCACACTTCTATAGTTCTTGGGTGTACCAGTTGTGTAGAGGAGTGGACCATGAGAAGGTGAAGTCTCGTCACCTACCACTATCAGTTGGTTGTGGAAAGAACTTTAATGGACCAGAGAAACTAACATCACCTGAACAGGTATGTAGCATTAATCTCGTGCTGAAATCATCACCTCATTTTAAAAATATAATACCCCAGATGTGCAGTGTACATTGGCCCAAATTGTATTATTAACACTTATACACCCAGTGTGCAAAATAACTTTTGGGACCCCACCTGACTTACTGTCAGGACAAAATAAAAGTTGGAAGGACATTTTCAAAGTTGTGCGGACATATACTTTGAATGATCATCATCACTATTTCATAACAAATTTATATTATATCATTAAAAAGTTCATGCATGCACAGTGGTTATAAAATTCATGGTGTAATTTAAAATACAATATAATGAATTACAACTAAGTATCTGATATTGAGACACACACACACACACACACATCACAGAGACTGACAGTTTTACACTACTACAAAAAGAAAAAGGCTACATACTTGTCTAATACAGCTGCACAACAATATTACAAGATCACAAAATACAAATCACAAACTTATGATATGCAATTAGGTAAGGTGTTGTATATTCTGGTGTGGATTACACTTACTCTATAATCACACAGTCATCACCAGGTTCACAAGGCTCGTCATCACCAGATTCACAAGGCTCGTCATCACCAGATTCACAAGGCTCATCATCACCAGATTCACAAGGCTCATCATCACCAGATTCACAAGGCTCATCATCACTAGGTTCACAAGGCTCGTCATCACCAGATTCACAAGGCTCATCATCACCGGGTTCACAAGGCTCGTCATCACCAGATTCACAAGGCTCATCATCAACAAAACTTAGGCTCCTCGTCGTCATCATCATCATCATTAGGCTCTTTATCAATGCTAACTTGTACCCAATCCTTCCATTCATCCAAGGAAAAAGCATGTTTGTCACCTTTTTCAGTAGGAGTATCCTTGCACCCATGACCTGTGGTACTGGTAGCTCTACTGCTGGCAGTCAACCGTCTAGATTTGTCATTATACCATGTATCTATAGCACTGGAGGCATCCCATTTCTCCAATGGTGGACCTTCAACATTAATCCTCACTAGCTGGTCTAGCCTATTCTCGGACAAGTTGGTGCGGTGATCAGTCTTGATCAGTTTTAGCTGAGAAAAGACTCTTTCCAAGTGACCATTAGACAGTGGGAGACTAAACAAAAGCTCTATTAGCCCTAATACATTGGACCAACGCTTGGAGTCCACACAATTGAACAATTTTCACCAAACATTCTTATAATCTTGCACCAGATTAAGATACCGTTTGCTATACTCCACCATATCATCCCATTCCTCCTGTACAGCAGACGTATCTATGCCAGCTTTCTCTAAAGGAATGGCAAACCTATGACTGACGACGTCTAATGCAGCATGCCCAAAACAAGGAGTAGCAGTCCTCTCCCAACCATGAGTTGCAAGCAGTGTCACAGCATGTGTGAACAGTGCAAGCTCTTCCTCTTGTGCTTTCAGTCGATGCACAAGACACTCATCAATAGCAGTGGTCCAAACCTTGTAATTTTTCTTCAAAGTAGATAGAGCCTCAGAATGATAGTGCAAATCAGCACCTTGATAACAGTAGACTGTTTTAGTGCCTGTATCAGTGGGTATTTCATTTTGTTGAATTCTAGTCAAAAATTTTTTAACAGTTAGGACGTCCTCAAAATTCTTTGTTTTTAGCTCATCCAAACATTTTTTTGTTTTAACCATCACTTCTATTGCCCTTACAATACACAACTCATCTTCCTGTAGCACTTTGCTAAGTATTCCTAAAGGCTTTAACACATGAAAAAGAACACAACCTAATAAGACTTTTGACTTCCTCCACTTCAAGACATAGCCTTTCAATTTCTGTCTATCTAATGATTTAACTGCTGTATCTTGTGATAGTGTGATTAAATGACTAAGGTAAGCCCCATACCTGTCAACCAATCTTGCCAGAGCAGACACCTTGTGTGCTATAAATCTTGTCCCACTTGCCCGAAGTGGTCGGGTACCCCCCTTAGTTGGCATTTCTGTGTCTGTTAAACACTGTTTGAGATTGTCCACAATTTCCTTTAGTTCGTGACACTTTTTGGGTGATTTTTCGTATACATAGTATATTTGTAAAAGCAACTCATCGATCTCCTTTAAAAATGTGTCTTTTAAAGCATCCTTAACAGAAAGCTCCAGCCTATGAGCAAGACACCAAGATACAATAAGCCATGGAATGTCTTCTGTGAGATATCCTTTAAGACCATTCCTACTTCCTATATTGGCATTAGTACCATCACACCCCAGCCCAATCATCTTGCACTGCCATTCTAATGGAGTCACACCCATGTAGGCCAGAGTTTTCTTGACACAAATATAAAGACCTTCTCCAGTCCCCCGTGCAAGATGACGAACTGCAAAGAATTTATCCCTCACATGAACTGTGCCATCTTCTGAACCAGAGTAGGGATCAAAATACAGAACTAAAAAAAGCTCCTCGTCTACATTAGCACAATCAGTGCTGCTATCTATCAACAGAGAAAAAAACTTGGCTTTTGCTATTTTATATTTTAAATCTCCTTTGAGGTCTGTAGCGATGGATTCTACAAATGAAGCACAGCCAATATCATTTCGATAGCTTGCACCAATTTCCACTACATGCCGCTCCTCCATGTTACACAAAGGCTTCATTTTCTTGAAAGCTAGATTTTCCTTCACCATCATGTAAGCGATCTCGAACTTACGCTTCAGTTTCAGCCTAGTTGATTCATCCTTCGATGGCTGTAGAATAGCTTTAGCTATTGGTGCGTACTCGCACACATTTGTAGAGTATTGTTTCTTGTACAGCAGCATAGCACGCGCGTGCATGTCCGTATCGGCGTGTTCCTTAAATGCCGATGTTCTCGTATTCTTTGATCCATTGACAAAAGCCAGGTTATAATTTCGCAGCGAAATTAGTCGGTCGTTAAACTGTATGCAAACCCCACACTTAAGAGCAGACACGTGCTCGCGGTCGCCAGGTACCATCTCATATTTCAGCCATATCGTTGTATCCAACTCCTTATCATTCTCTACAATCCACTTTTCAACTGTTCTACGTGTTAGCACTCGTTTCTTGCTCGAATCGGAATGTCCAGACATAGTTTCCGTGCATTCTAATTTTTGTCCGGACAGGTGCTAATAATTTCCGGATATTGTCCGGTGACCGACCGTTATTTTGCGCACTGTACACCAATAGGACATATTAATTTGTATCTCTGTTAGTTTTCTTATGTAATAGTTGTAACGCATAGGTACAAGTGAAATATATGCATAAGCATGAGGGCCATTAGGCCTCTGCGTGTGTGTGTGTGTATATTTCAGGCAAATTACAAGTACCCATGTTACAATTAATATATTCTACTTGGGTGACTCACCTGCTAGTGTGCATGGAAACTGCAGGTAAGCTCCATGAGTGTATTTATATATGACCATGTGAATTTCAATTGTGGATAATGTTGTAAGAGCAACGATAAGGCATTGCTGAGGGCAAACGTAAGTGTATCGACATGAGCATGCAGATAGTTTCGATTGTGGGTACACAATTAAACACAAGAAGCCTAAATGCAATGTCTTGCTCTGCTAGCTATGAATAAAGCAAAGTAGTGAGTATGCAGCATAAATCAATTAAACGCCATGTCCAGTGCCATACGTGAGTAATATTATACCAGGTTCCTACAAAACACCAATATAAAGATGAAGTGAGCTCATTTAAGTGCACTAAAGTACTTACTCTACTAGCCAAAAGCCATGAATAAATGTTACAGTATGGCCAAATCAATTTAAATGCCATGCCCAGTGCTATATGTGACATCATGCCGGGTGTCTATAGTTAATTGAAACAGCTAACCTGTGACCTTTATTCAGTAAAGCAATGAACTATGTTTTGTCCATAGGGTTAATTCTGGTCCAACTTCACTTAAATATAGCCAACAATTGATCCTGTGGAAATGTCACTATATTGAACCAGAGGAAGGCACCACAGTTTCGTCAAAGAAAATTGATGATTTCTATGAATGCCTGGATTGCATTAACGAAAAACGGAGGTACTACCTTCATTTCTCTTTACTGTATTTCTGATCACTGATAGTAGTGCTAGTTTGCTTTAGCTTTAGACCCTGGTGTGAAATTGGTACATTTTCTTTGTAGTGTCTGTAAGCATTGGGAGTGGTATTTTAAATGTGTTCTGTATAGTGAGGTTTTCCAATCCTTCACTTTGATCTGCTCGTGTGTGCAAGATTAGAGTCACCAGGATGTAAGTACAATTGTTTACCTAATAAAGCCATACTACCAACCATACACAAAATACTAGTAGTTTTGTGTATATGGTACCTGAGAGTGTTGTATGACAGCATTTTGTAAGATTTCTCCCACTTGCGTGGGCAAATACCAAACAAACAAGAGTGCTATTATTTCCATACGGCGCTGTACGGCACAATTGATCATGTGCATAACATTTTACATGTAAATCGTCAGAAGTAGCCAAGAAGATGCTATTTGTGACACCTGTACTATATAGATACTTACCGATTGCCTGATGGCTGAAAATGGACACAGTTCGAGTTCACGAAACGAATGCTCCAAACAAGACGACAAGACAGCACTTTAAACCAGTTAAAACACAGCTACACTTGTACAATATAAATATAAAAACACTCGGGTTTGGTCTTGAGCCTAATATATGTAGCACTCAGCTTTGCCTCGTACTAAATTAGAGCCTCAGCCACACTCTCGTGCTTTTATTTCCATATTGCACATGTACTGTAGCAGTATTTTAACTAGTATATCTAGTATATACATATTTTATGGCTTTACAGTATTGCATCATTGTTGCTATGGTGATAATGTCTATACAATGAGATCAGGTCACCTGTCTAAACCAACCAATCCCCACAATAATGTTGTTTGTGTACAAAGGGACCTGCCAGTTCCTGCCACCTGCTTAAAATGTTTTAACTTTCCCTTGCTGACCACGCCCATGGTAATAGTTATTATAGTGAAAGGTGTGATGAAATGTGAAGTGATATCCTCACCCACAAGAATGTTACTTTAAATAAACTGTATGGATAGTTGGTGATGTCTATTAATAGCAGTGTCCATATATGACCAATGTGTTTAAGCATGCAATAACATCGAAGGTGTGGCATAAAACACAACTACCTGTCTTAATAATCTCCTGTACAGAAAGGTCACCTCTCTAAACAAGACCAACTTTAAATTCCTCCAGTGAATGACCAAGAAATTTTAATTGTGTTGCAAAGGTAACAAACAACCAGCTTAGACAAGTTCCACTGTTCCACTGTAGTCTACTAAATCTGTTATGTTAGCCCTGTGTAAACTAGCCCTAGTGCTGGACAGCAGGTTGTGTATGCTACAACATTTTATTTAGTGGAATTTTCTACTGAGTGGCTGACCGAATTACATACCTACAGACAAACTTAATTCAATGCTTAGGGATAGTATTAACTACATGGGCACCTGGTTTTTAGAAGTACGTAGCTTTGTTTATGATTAATATATGATACTATTCTTTTGATGTGGTATGCATGGGTTCACCAGTCATAATTATGTTCAAACAAGTAAACAAACAAGTGTATCATAGGAATTTTAAGTTTGAGTGGGGATTATAATAGTTGTATCATGGGCCCGAGTGATTTGCCCAGGATGTATACCCAAGGTTGAGGGCTGCAGGCCTGAGGGCGTTGGTGTATATAAAGTAGTTAAACAAGGGAAGTACGTAGTAAAATGGAGATTTGGAGATTTTAATTTCTGATCAAGTCATGGCTACAGTCTGAATTATGGATTAAATGTCCACCAGTATATCTACAGGTGTTGGTGACCTCCCTTGTTTCCCTACTTTATTATCGAATTTAATTTTTACTTGTACAGGCCTTAAATTAACGTGCGGTCAATGGACAAAATCCGCACAAATAGCACAATGTCTGCACATAATTAGTTTTGGGCGGACACCCATGTCCTTGCAAAACCAATAGTGGTGGGTAGTTGGAAAAGGCGGATACGGTCGGACGCGGACACGGACGCGGACGCTTTCAAAAAGCACTTTTACATTTATGTAACAGTTATTTTTCATACCTAATGCTGTTTTTACAGCAGTCTTCGCTTCGAGACCCAGGCGTCGATCCTTTCATAGCGCTTATCCATTTATAAGCGCACGTGTGAAGGACTAGACAAGCACTCCACAGCATGCCAAAGACCATAATGGTGTTGTACACAGGTTCTAAAGTCTAATACAGAGTTATATAGTTGTAGAGATTAGCTTGTATTCCCCATGCAACTTAGCTTAGCAGGCCAAATCCACAATCTTACGCCTTTTAGTGTAAGGCGCAGGCGCTTATACCAAGTGTTGAAGATTTCAAGGACCTGGCCTACGAGATTAAGTTGGGACATGCTAGATTAATCTCTGTGACTCTGAATTAGATTTCTAGAGCACGTATACAACACTATAATGGTCTTTAGAGTGCTAGTCTATCCTTCGCACGTGCGCTTATAAATGGATAAGCGCTATGAAAAGATCGACGCCTGGGTCTGGAGGCGAAGACTGCTGTAAAAACAGCGTTAGGTATGAAAATTAACTGTTATATAAATGTAAAAGTCCTTTTTGAAAATGTCTGTGTCCGTGTCCGCGTCCGTGTCCGCGTCCGTGTCCGCGTCCGACCGTACCCGCCTTTTCCAACTACCCAATAGTGGTACCATAAAAGCTGATGTGTGCATGTTTGTTTGTAGTGCTAACAATAACTGTCACTTGGTTGCTAGGAGATACTACATTTTCCCAACCCAAGGATTTACCAATGCCACCTCCCCTTTGTGTACTGCTATCACCAGCAGCTGTTATGACCACAGTCTGGTGATATGTTGCAGCTATGTGGTTGTGTTTAACCTCAAAACTTTCAATGGAAACTCCCTATTCCAATTCCAGCAGTCTATACAAAGTGCTCCTCTAGCTCATGTCTGTACAATTTGATGCTATGTCTGTACATTTGTGAATATGTAAGGACATTTATCCTCAGCACCTTAAAAATTAAATTAAGGCCTGCTTGTACAACAGAAGCATTGCACTATATAAATCACATTGTTGATTTCATCCTTGTAGCAGTGTTTTCAAATAAAATGCAAAAGGTGAAGTAAACAGTCAAGTATATAAAATCTAATCTATGCCTAAGTTCTAATTGTAGTCGAATAGCAGTTAATTCATTCAGCAGTCTACTTGGTACACACAGCACAAGACAACTCTTTGTTTCTATCATAAGGAGGACATGGTAGTGATCCACACACTCCTTCTACTGAATAGAACAGGAAACCATCATGATTGTAATATGAACCAGTAACTGGTTTAAGGCTACGATCAACACAAGAGAAGGTTGATCGGTAATGACCATAATATTCACTCATCAAATAGCCGTAGTATTCTCTGGTCCATCCAGTTGGACAAGTATACTTGGCTGGTAACATATAAACAGTACTTCTGGTAGGAATGTAACATACAGCACATGGGACCTCAGTATTTTGACTGCCTGATACTAGAGGATTTGTAGCTTCATACTCCGCTCCATATATAAAGCCCCAACTCTGTGCTCCACTAACAGTCTTGTGGAAGTTTGGGTCAAGTGGTAGACACTGTGGATTACCACCACCACCTCTGTGAGTATAGTGTGATCCTGCAGCTCGGCCAGAGTAAACCAATTCTGCTCCACCAGATGGACAAGAATCATGACCCCAGCGAACATATACCACTCCACCGCCATCTTGTCCTTTAGGGCCAATAGGTCCCATGTCTCCTCTGGGTCCAGGAGGTCCAGCTATTCCCCTAGAACCTGGTAGTCCATCCCAACCATCTCGACCATCTCTTCCTCTGAGAATTTGAACATCATTGGTACTCGGAGACAAGGCAGTCCTCTTCATCACATTATGGATCCCACTAGTGGTATTAGTAGGTTGTTTGGGGTCATTATCCTACAACAAATATAGTTTACTCTTAATAATGCACATCTAGTAGTATTACTCACTTGTAGTGGATGTTGTCTCTTCCCCAGCAATATTTGTAGCTCACCAAGTTGTTTATTTTGCTGTCTTACTGTTTCTTGGAGTTGTTGAATTGTTTGTGCTTGCTCTTCAACTTTTGTTTTTTGTTCCACAATCCCATCTTGTTGAGCAATCATTTGTGTCCTCAATTCAACCAGTGAGGACTGGAAGTACCAGCCACCCACAAACACAATCCCCAGACACACTATAGACAACAGCAAGCCAACATTAAATCCAGTATTGTTAGTAGCCATCATTCAGTAACTTTCTCTCTTAGGCAGAGAAAAGTTTAGCACAAACGGGCGGTACAAATGTGGTACTGTGGTTTAATGTAAAATAAACACTTCCAGCCAATTAGATTCCTTTGTATCTTATATTACTTTAAGATCTTTGTTATTGAATAACTTGTGTATTTTTGATATTTACCTTTTCCAAGCTGTGAAAAAAAGGGTGCAGTCTTCCAACAAAGCCAGGATGATAAAAGTTGTGAAATCAAAGGCAGTGGCCAAGAAATGGCTGCAATGATGTTAATTCCAATCACAGATATCACTACTTCGTGTTACTCCAAATCCCGAAGCCAGCCTATGGCTGACTTTGCATGGGGTTTTAATTTTACTTGTCAGTTTCTTTATTACAGGTTTGGATTGATAAAGAGTGAATGTGTTTATATTTAGGTTGTTTAAAATCATTTTACTGTATAACAATCACATGAGCTCACTTGTTTCTAGCTGAACTCTCTGCAGTGTGACTTGTATCATATGTGAACTCTCTGCAGGGAGACTTGTAATGTAGCTGAACTGTCTACAGAGTGACTTGATGTAGCTGCACTCTCTAGTAATGTAACTGAACTCTCTAATAGGGTGATCGCACTCTATTAGAGTATCTCGATCACACACTGGGTACATGTAGTTGGTTTTTGCATTACAACTCAATTGATCTTAAACCGATTTCATCTTAAGGCTCTTCTGCAGTAATTAATCTGATTACATTGCATATTTCAGCTCATTCCCTACAGCAGTTTGTCTGGTAAGAGTGCCAACTTCTATTTATGAAACTAGGTCGCATGCCTGTTAGCGTTTTTGACCATCTTTCAAACCACAAAAGGTTTGCACTACAATAGTTACTTTTCGTGTACAGACCAATTTTCAAGTTATTCCTTCAAGCAGTTTGCCCTACAAAAGTGACAACAAATCACTTTTGCATTTTGAAAATTTGCACATACAGTGTATATCCATTATTCTTTATCTGGTTTGTACAAAAATTGGACTGTAAATGTACTACTGTATATAACACTATTATGCTCTTAAAGGAGATCGATCAAAACATGTGTAAAAAGAATGAAGAACTTTGAAGGTGCATATCTCCAGTGATGGCTGAGTAGGTTTGTCTCAAATTTGGATTGGAAGGTGCCCTACCCTGAGGGAGTTTTCACAGCAAAAATGGTTAATTTACATTCAGGAATTGTCAAGCACCGGACACATCAAAATAGGGTTTTCTTGGTTCCTGTAAAATACACACTTGTCTGTCGCTCATCCACACCAGTTGTACTTGGCTACACGACATCAGGCGGACCTTTGTTTATTAAGGGTGTCCTCATCCTCGCTCCAATTTGTGTATACAATTTGAATCAGGATGCCTCTTTAAGTAGGACACAGTGTCATGGTCCCAAGTTGTCTGGAATAGGTGATCTCTGTATTATTGTTATTACATGTATGTATCTGCTATGGTTGCATGTATGTGTATGCATGTATGTGTGTACATATGTGTGTGCGCTTGTTTACTTATTTAACAAGCAATACTGGTTTTATACTGGTTCTGCAGGTTCAACACTGGTTACTTCAATTCTCCAAAGAATTAGCTGAACGACTGAGTGAAGACTCGAAAAGTGTACGTGCATACAATAAGTATTTTGAAATGTTATCATTAGTTCTAGTTCCCATACATACACTATGTATCATACATGTACTGTATGCTATGCACACAACACACTGGGTGTACACTTGAAGATATTCAGACACTTAATGAAATTAAGATCCCAAAATATCCTTTAATACATAAACTGTAGGGACACTTTGATGACCAGGACACATTGATGATCAAACACTTTTGGTCATGCTTACCTGTTCCATTACATATGTAGCACATATGTATGGGCACCTACAAAGAACTTTGACGATAAATTGTTATACATTTTTGTGCTTCCATCCACACATGTACATACAATACACACACAGGTATTAGCTCACTGAGTGGTTCTCAGTGTGGATGTGAGGCTGTACAAGAGTGGTGATTTACGTATGTTATATGTGGTGGTAACAGGATGACCAATTGTCAGTTTTTTTTGTTTGTTTGTTTGTTTGTTTTTTTAACATGACTACTGTATTTACACACATACTAATGTACATGTACATATACATACATGTGTATATATATACATACCACGTGTTTACATGCATATGTATTCCCATGTGTTTGTTGGGGCCAGTACCCTCTACATTGCTTTTGAGGGTGATGTATATAAAGTGTATTTACTGGATGTTTGTTCATGAGGTTGTTGTTTTATATTTTATCCAATTACAGAATCATCGGAGAGCTACACACTTGGGGGTACACTTTCGTTGTGATGATGGACGTCCGGCTGTGTCTCGGTCATGCCCCCTGGACACAAATGATGCACAAGCAATGTCCAAACTGGCCTGGAGTGCTCTGTGTAAGAGTGGGAAAAATGGCAATGATATTATTTCCTCATGGTGAGTCACTGATTTAGTCACTTCCACCCAAATATATTGTTTGTTATGTTGGTGATTTTCAGCAAGGCTGTACAATAAGGCTGCACCGATACCGATACTTTATCGGTATCGGTACCGATATCACAGATATCGGGATCGGATCGGTATCGGTCTTCTTTCTTAACAATTGGCACTGCGTACACGTGATGATTTAAGATGGCGGATCGGGACACAAAGAGAAGCCCTATTCGGAAATATTTTGAGGTCTGTGGCGATGATGATTCAAAAGCGGTTTGTAAAACTTGTAACGATCAAGTATCTAGAGGCAGTAGTGTTCGAAAATCATATAATACTACAAACCTTCGTAAACACTTGGAGCAACGTCATAAAGACAAACACAAAGAGCTGATGGAGCTTGAGGAGCGCGAGCGGTCACGGAAACGATTATGGGAAGAAGAAAGCAACACTAGCTACTCCTATCAGTAACTCAGGATATTGTCTATCAGTTGAACTTTTGAAATATCGGTGGTTTTCTTAATATCGGTTTATCAGAAAACCTGTGTCGGTAAAAAACAGTATATATCGGATATCGGTATCAGGTATGAAATGTGGTATCGGTACAGCCTTACTGTACAATAATAGTAAAGCCTATATTTTGATAAATGACAACCATTTTATCTTTTATAGAACTTTGCGTGGGCGAGATCAAAGGGAAAGGTGTACTTTAAATTTCATAAAGTACACTCTCAGCCGGCCAACTGCTTCATCAACCACAAAGAGTGCTTTATTGAACCACAAAGAGTGCTTTATTGCACCGCAAAGAGTGCTATATTGAACGAATAAAGCAAATAAAGCATTCTTTGTGGGCAATAAAGCACAGTTGCCCACGTGCCTTAGTGTAGGCTAATAGCCTAAGGGGCTCGCGCCAGTACGACTAATCACCCAAGCCGGTGAAGGCTGATAGCCTCGCCGTGCTGAGTGATCAATCACCCCAGCCAATACGAGTTCTACCACTGGATTGCTTTTATAGACATACCTAAATGCTTCGATGATGGGTGGAAGAAGGTAACGTTGCTGTTACGTTTGTTAATGTAAATGGACAAGTCCTAGAGATATCACGGAAATGCTTCACCATGTGACTCACAATAGAATCGATTGTGGGTTGCGAGCAAAACCTGCCAAAAGACGCAATGAACGTCTACTATGCCAAACTATGGTGAAATACACGTGAGTTACTTTGTTAAACTAGTTTGTGTGCATTCAGGCTGCTAATAGTTCGTGCAACACTTGTTAATTACGAGTCATAGTGTATGGTGAAGCTACACGACTAGAAAGTTCCATAAATCATTTAAAGCATAGCCTTGCTCGTGCTATATGAAAAATAAAGTACTTGGCCGCGCGCCTCGTACTTTATTTTTCATATAGCACTCGCAGCTATGCTTTAACATATACATAATGATATGACATCATAAGACTGTTTTATAAACACAGTTTCACATATTTGTTGACATGAGGTCATGTAGTGGTTGTTAAGCCAGAACTAGTTTGACACCTTTCCACAAGTTTTCCATCTATAGCCTGTACTATGGTTGATTTACAGTAGACTATGGAAGGTTTACTGTTGTCTTGATAGGCAAATTGATTATCTTCTGTGATGTTTTTATTTTTGGGAATATCCCTATAGTGTTAAAAATCTTCTGTGTATACAAGAAAATAACTTCTAAGAAAAATGTTGTCCAATTATTCAATATGGTAGTCTTTGAACAACAGTTGTTTATAGTAGTCTATTGACAATGACTGTTATGTTAGAATATTATGTGTACTTGTAATGGGAGAAGTAGAATTACTGTATTGTTTTGTGGTGTGCGTTATATGGAATAACACGACTTTTTAGTCACCAGAATGGAAATGAGTAAGCATTATATGTTTGTGCCTCTGTTCAATACCGATTCTCGCTGGTTAGTGCATGTCTGTATGCCTTGTAGTTTTCGCATGCATTAATTAATTAATTCATTATTAATGACGTAATTTTGACTGCATTTTGTATTATCTTTAGTACTTGGTTGTATAATAATTTTGTATCTTGGACATTTTACTATCATCCATACAATGCACACACTCAAACACCGAAAAGTGAGAACACAAATTGTCATGCACACACATGCTACATAGCAAAGCCTCTGGCAGCCATGTGAAATACTAGTAACCTGTAGGAGGACTGTCCACGTCTCATCAAGAGAGGTTGCGGAACCTGAAATTCCACCTAACACGTCTAAGCGAGTCAAAGTGTTTGCTTCCCCAGTAAACCCATTGATGTTACAGCTGGGTAGACTGGAACAATATGAGTGTTTCTTGCTAGGAGACAACAACACCAGTTTGGCACAACTGGGCATTGAACCTGGAACCATTTGATATAACCACACCGATGTTCTAGCCACACACACATGTACAGAACATGCTGATGTATGCATATACATGTATGTACATACTGTGTATGTATGCATACTGTAAAACTTTAAATATAGTGCTGAGCGGTTTTGACATTTCATAGACGGTACGGTATTGCCAACTTGATATTGTGGTATGACTAAATTATTGGCATACTTATTTTGATGCTATTTTAGACCTGTGGTACTAGAATTTGACATAAAAATTACCCTAACCATTTTCAATTTATGATAGAATTGTGTTGAAAGCTGATTACAATATATTCACTAGTACATATCCACTTATATGTACTGTAAACACACTTCTTCACTCTAAGGCATGCTATTTCAGGTATTATAGACTTGAGTTTTACAATTCACGGTATTTGGAGTAGTTAAAAAAAATTGGACGGTATCAAAAACAGATACTGCAGTTTAACTAAAATATTGTATTGCTCAGCACTAATACCATACAATATTGTCAACCTGGCTACTAATATTTATTGATGACTATGTAATGCATACCTCAGCTCAAGTGGCAAGTAACACTTACGTGTTGTTTGTAAATAATGGTGGACCACTGTACTTAATAAACATGAGCTTCCTCTTGATTAATATGTTTTGTAAGAACCATTTTGTTGAACTATAAATGTTATTTTCTGCAAATTTATTAGTTTTAAACTGCAGTACACACACCTGTGTGGCTAGTAGGGCTGGGACGAATATTAATTTTTATTAATTTACTGCAAAACTTTGAACATCATACGTAGGTAAAAAGCTGACAAAGTTACAAATCAAATAATAGTTCCTTAGTTGATGTTATAGTATTTGGTGGAATTTAATGTGATGACATCTGTGAAGATCCACCGACTACCAGATTTGTCAAAGTTTCTGCTTTTACGGTATTGTACAACTGACCATTGGAAATCATACATGCACCAGAGTACTCTATCATTGAGTGATCAATTTCTTTTACCTCTCATTAAATTAATTAAGAAACATCCATTTGGAGTAATTAATAGTGTTGTGTGTAAACTAATAATTAGATCATAATGTTATGTTGAGCTGGTAAGTATGTTGACCACATACTTAATAAACATGAGCTTCCTCTTAATTAATCTGTTTCGTAAGAACCATTTTGTTGAACTATAAATGTTTTTTTCTGCAAATTTATTAGTTTTAAAATCCAGTACATACACCTGTGTGGCTAGTAGGGCTGGGATGAATATCGATTTCAATTACTTTACTGCAAACAAGCAAAACTTTGAACATCATACGTAGGTAAAAAGCTGGCAAAATTACAAATGAAATAACTCAATAGTTCCTTAGTATCAAGGATTTGAAACATCATATGTAGTTATTTGGTGGATTTTAATTTGACGACATCTGTGAAGATTTGCCGACTGCCAGATCTCTCAAAGTTTCTGCTTTTACAATATCATACAACTGACCACGTGTACATACCAAAGTACTTTATCATTGAGTGATCAGTTTCTTGTTCCACTCATTAAATTAATTAAGAAACGTCCAATTGGAGTAATTAATAGTGTTGTGTGTAAACTAATGATTAGATCATAATGTTATGTTGAGCTGGTAGTTGTTGATCTTCAAGGAAAAGCATTTTTTTTTTGTTAAAAATAAAAATAATAAAATACAGTACTTTTTTATGGTATGGTGTGTGGGTGGATTGATTACAGGCTGTCATCAATGTTACATTTAGTTATATACCAGTATACCAATAGTTGTAACACAGCTAAGCACTGCCTTTAGGTCACTACTAACCAGTTTAAAGGTATGAAAGTGGCCTATGTTATATTGGGAGAGATTAAGTACTATACCTCTCCTATGGTGAAGCTGGACCCAGCACTATACAGATTTCAATAACATTGTTTAGCCAGACAACACCAAGCTAGCTACAGTCCCAATATCTGGAGGTGATGGAATTTATTTGAATAACCAACTACAGTACATACATACATACTTTATCCCATGTTTTACAGAGACAGCATATTTTGATGAGTTATCAATTACAAGATGAAATGTGCAGCAAGTTCTTGAGTTTATCCTGTGAGTAAAACTCTTATGACTTCCCCTACTATATAGTTAGTGCCTTGTGTGCAATAGTTAAGTAGTGGTGTCTGATCTTTTGACGTCAATATACGTACTAAGAAAGAAATTCCATCAATGGCAGGTGTCAGTTGCAACTGTGAAGGGGATTGTGAATGCAAGCACTACTATAGCATTGGTGGTGTGATGAGTGTTGGCAACTTGACATCACGCCTTCGGTAGCCTTGTCTTCTGTATAACTAGGAGCCTTTTCTGGCAGGCCAGTCCGTGCTGTCGATAGACTCTATTAGTTAATCACACATACAGTAGGAATGCACAGACACATGAACTAGCTAGCGATTATAATGTGCTTGCCAAATGTTAGCCAAAACAGAAACGCTTGCAAAATGCCAGCCAAAATGGAAACGCTATGCCAACAGGAGGTAAATGCTAGTGGAACGGGAACATTTTTTTTGTCCGCTACTGTAAGTTAATTTTCTCCAATATTTGCTTGCATTATACAGTAGCTGTTATAACTGTGCTACAGTTTCTGTGTAATACTGTAGGACACATAATACTAGCACCACTAGTTTGGACACGTGTTTATGGTTGCTTTAGCTCACGTGTGTTTCTGCTGTTTGGTTAACCCGTTTGTTTACTATGGTAGTATGTATTGTCAAATGGTTATACTGTAGTCATGTTGACAATGATATCTGTGACTGGATTTTGGAAAAACAATTCAAATCACACATTAGAAGTTTCAATATAAACGGTTTTAAAGAATTCAAGTCGACATAACTTGCCGAGGATAGCAAGCATGCATATGAAATTTACGCATCAATCTATTGCCTTTCAGACCACATCCAGTACTTGTAGCTGATTGTAGAGTTTCCCACCAAATAAGATAGAAAATCTGAGCAGTTGTATGAGCAAAGTAGTATCGCGAGTGCTCACAAAGGGGTGGGGGGTGGAGGGATGGGCAAGGGTTAGACCTCAAAACGGAGGCAGACCACGATTGGAGTCCAGAGACGAGGTTACAGGGCTGTACTGGCTCCTTAGTGGTTGATATGTAGCAAAATCAACAGAAAAAACGTCTGACCAACATTATCAGGCTGTTCACCAGTAAACTACTGATTCTTGCCAAGCCAGGTCCTTCACAAGGCCGGAAATTGCCATTCGAACTCTCCACACCACCCAGAGAAGACATCTGTTATAACCAGCCTTGAGTAGTTTGAGTAGTACTGAGGGTCCAAACTAGTAGTATGATAGTGTAGCTATCCACTGGTGGTGTTAGTTTGAGTTTTGTCTGATGTGCGATTTGGATTGGTTTTGTAAAACCTGGTCACATTTGTCAGTGGGTACTATTCAGCTAGTAACCGCAATAATCATGTGTTATCTATTGTTATCATTACAATAACTCAACAGGATAAACAGGTTAAAAGATTAGTTGTCCAGGGAGTAACATTTTAATTGTTTTTGCGCACACTCTGTACAGCAATTGAAGAGCTATTACTAATGCTGTATATATGGACCACTAAATACCTTAGTTACCTTTATATCTTTGATATAAAACACTCCTTAGCAGTTTTACGCAGCCCTTTTATGCAGGTAGTGTATGTACCTCATATAATTTAACAGAAGATGACAGTGCCTATATGAATTTCTAGGGAAGTTTTAATCTTTTAATTGGTTTGACCTCTTGAGGTCGTAATTCGTTTGAGTAACAAATCAGTTAGCCTTTACTGGTTTACTATCTATATGTAATGTAATGTCTAAACACGGTCAATTTCCAACATTTTCACGATAGAGTTATAGAGAGCACATTGTGTGCTGTACTCACATGGGACTAAAAATTTGTTCGAATGTTCATAGAATTTAGAAATAAAATTTAACAAATATTCTGTTTTGCACACACGCATGCATGTAGTTGAAATGCTTGTCACTCATGCATATAGGTAACTACCTAGAAGCCACTGGGGGGCTGCTATCCCATGGCGCGCAGACAATTGTGCAATATTCCATTATTGCATTCCAATCAGGCTGGACTGTTTGCTCTCTGTGCTGCCCCATTCACCCCCAGAATATATCATAATCTGTTAATTTATATTTAGTAAATTAAAGTTAAGCAATAGAGTATTTATGTTTCATCATTCCTTTTGTCGGTGTCATTATTGATGTGCCTGTCGTACTGTGGAGGTGCTAGTATGATGTAATGAAGTGCTAGTTATAATAATAATAATGAATCATGTGACTGAAGGACTCATCTCCATTATCATTAATAAGCACTTTCAAGTCTATCTCCCAAAGTTGGGTTCTCTGAAACAGAAGTGGTGGAGCAATGATACAATCCTCTCTGTTCACCAGCCACTTCAGGTGCACTGCAGTATAGACCAATGATAGCAGTTGTATTTTTCACCCCTAATAATACCTGTGACTCGTGTAGCTGTGTCTGACCGAGTATGTCAATGTTTTGCCTGCTACTAGCTTATACTGTATGTACTATTTAGTACAAGTCAGATAAGGTATTTTGTACAGGTTACTTGGGAACAAGGAGAGATGTTGACCACCTGTTGTCAATGAATAGCATGAGAACAAGTTGCTGGTATTTTAAAATGGTAATAGAAAATGTATATATTTCACATTGAGATTATGTAGGTTAAGCTACAATGTGCATTATGTTATATAGACACTATATAGAGTCAACAGTCACATAAACACAATTGTAGTTGTGCTCCAATGAAATTAAAGAATGCAGTTCTTAGGCCTTATTTTCAGCTCTGTGAACATTAAAGCAAACCACTTGTTATTCAGGTATATAGCAAATGTGTCCTTAAACTGGACATTGGGACGAATATTTCCACATGTGGTAAACCACCACCCACCATTTTTACCATTTGCAGTTTGTGTTGCACAATTAGTTCTAAACCTATCATTATCACGATCATAGGTTGAAAATTGAATATTCTTATTTGCCAATGAGTATGAAGCTATATCGGACATTGGATCAGTTGTAGCTCCACTAAATCCTGCTAAGGCTAGTGGGTATTGTTTAGAGGCTGGTCCAACTCTGAAATCACTATATGATAAATAACCTTTTGTTCCATTTGTAAACATGTAGTCAACACGGAGCTCCCACTTTCCTTGATTGGTAAGACAATGGATGGCACGCAAGCCGTACCAAAATTCTCCAGTCAGGCTACCAAATCCATCTTCATAGTCTACCCAGTCTCTCTGAAAGTCAACACTTCCATCTTGTCTTCTTTGAATTACTAGCCATCCTCCTCCATCAGTGTTAGCATCACAGTATCCTTCAGCTACCAGTTCACAATCTCCACAGAAATTTGTAATGTTGTACACACGAGATTTGAGTGAAGTGGAGAACTGAAATTCATTTCCTTTAACTTCACAACAGCTTCCATTGACATATGTTGCAATAGGACAAGCATCAACTACAGTGATTCCCAGTATAGAAGCTGCTATGATCATCATCCAAGTAGTGGCCATTGAAATGTTGTCTGGTCTTGGTAAATCTTCTGATATTTCAAATCAGTACAATACTCATATAGTGCCTGATCAGTGCTTTTATACTACTCTGGGTCAGAAAAGAGCTTACTCAGCATGTGAATGAAACTGAAAAAAAGTGCTGTCCATAACACATGTAAATCACCACTGGTCCACTGTTAGTGTAGTGCATGGCATATTATGCAATAGATGGGGTGATTATAGCTCAGTCTATTATACGTAATAGGTTTATTATACATCACTAGATCAGAGCGTGCATTGAGAGGGTGTTATTACTTTAGCCCATATGGTGAAACCCACAGTGCTAGTGGTTATTCAATTCTTTGACAGTAACAAATACTTCCTTAAAGGTATATAAGCCACTATAGTATAGTGGTAATATAAAAGTACACACGGAAACAACTATTTTGGCAAAAGCAGTGCTATATAGTCAGAATTACCATGAGCTCACTTAAATGCTCTGCATGTAAGGATGAGCACAAGACTACCAGTCTTGGTGATTTGCTAAAAGTGATGATGTTTAGCAGTGCCACAATGGATCACATCTACGTACTTGTAGATTGATGAATAATCTTTCCACACAGCTAGACACAACACAGTTTTTGAGCCTTAAGGATTTCCTATTCTTTTAAATTTTAAGCATTACGTGAATTACACCCCTGTGTTTAAAACCACTGTAGGAAATTGCTACAACTTGGTGTCCATTTTATTTTCTATGACATCAGCATTCTGAAAATCTGAATTACAAGTCCATGTAATCTTCTGTATACAAGTTACCAATCGATGAATATCATTATAATTGCTTATGGAAAGGAACTTTTGTGAGGGGTCAGGTTACAGTTATATGGTTTAAAATGTGACCAACATCACATGCATGTAAAGCATATGGATTCAGTGTACATGCTTTGATGTGGTAATGTGTACAATAACGTAATAAATGAAAAGTGCTCATGAGCCGCAACTCCTACATACCATTGCATCGCATGTACTGTGTGATGCATTGCTCACTTGTGTATTTACTAATTATAAACTTAACCATGATCACTACAAGTGAGTCATAAAACACAAAAGCAATATACAGTTATGATCATATGCATTCACTTTTTTAGGCTTTAACAAGTTTGATATTGAAACCTGATTGACTGGCCTCTGAGTCCCATAGTGCCATGCTTATTTCCTACGTGTGGAGACCATGCTCTGAGGAGATACAAAATATGGCAATTACAAGTATGTAACATTGGCACTGCAATTGGCCATGCTGCATTGAGTAAACCCTTGGGCAGCAGATCTTTGTATTCTGTCAAGTTGGCTGAAATCTTTACTTGTATTGGGATATACATGTAATAGTTGTGACATGGGCATGAGGGCTTTGCCTGATATGTATGCCTTATGTTACAGCTAATATGTACCGTATAGCCTGAAGCATGGGCGACCAATCACCCAAGCCAGTATGGATGCAACCACTGGATGTATTATATACACATGCCTAAAGGATTTGTTTATGTAATTGCTGTCTGGGCTACTATTATGACTTATGACTAAAGTACTTGGTAAAGGCAGAGCCTGTATACCAGAAGGCCTTATAAAGGCGTAAGATGTTTATGTTACTTTTCAAACATACTTAGTGAAGCTACATTCAGATATAGTCCAGGCAGCTCCTTTGACCTGAAGTGTGAAAGTGATGCATACGTACCACATCAGCATGCACACTTCACATGCAGACAATGCAGTTAAATTAAAATCAAACTTAAAATTAATTTCCTTATACTTGTTTGTTTACTTTTTTATAACATTATTATAACCAGGGACTTCCCCTACCCACACATACTGCATTAGAGCGGAAGGAATGGTACCAGGCTTACTGTTTTTGTCTGAACGGACATTTTCCATACATTATCAGTTTTAAGGCTACAGCTATGGTAGCAAGCAAAACTGTGATGGTTCAAAAGGTGGGTGTGGCACACGAAGATGGATCATGAAGAGACGAACATCGATTGTGCAAGATGAATAGGCAGCTGCAATAAAGATAACGACGTTTATTTGTAATTCTTTTGTAGACTGAGTGCATTACAAAACTTCAAAGGATACTTTTATAATTCTACTTAACCTTTAAACATTCGAAGCTTTGTCCCAGCCCTACTGTTGAGTGATCAGTTTCTTATTCCACTCATTAAATTAATTAAGAAATGCCAATTTGGAGTAATTAATATGTTGTGTGTAAACTAAACTAATGATTAGATCATATCTCATTTATATGTTGAGCTGGTAGTTGTTGAGCTTCAAGGAAACAGTTTTTTTTTATGGTATGGTGTTTGGGTGGATTGATTACAGGTGTCATCAATGTTAAATTTAGTTATATACCAGTATACAAATAGTTGTAACACAGCTAAGCACTGCCTGCCACAATCCAGATTTCTCTTTGCATTTTGATGAGTTATCAATTCCAAGATGAAATGTGCTGCAAGTTCTTGAGTTTAGTATCTTGTGAGTAAAACTCTTATGATTTCCCCTACTTTCGTTAGTTAAGCCTTGTGTGCAATAGTTAAGTAGCAGTGTCCAATTTTTTTGGTGTCAGTATACAATGATAAAAACTCCAGCATCGGTTGCAAGTGTGAAGGGGATTGTGAATGGATGAGTAATGAAGTATGTGCCAACAATTGGATTGGTGATCAGATCAATTACTGATATAACAATTATCTTATCACTATACTAGGTGCAATGAACACTTTGTTTGGATGCTTCAGTTACTGTAAAAACATTGTCACCCCATTCAACATGTATGTTTGTTTCTAATGTAACACTTCTCAATTTTTGTTATATGTACAGTTTTCATGTAAGATCAGTAGATTTATTGTGAGCAATAGCAATTAAGGTATTATGACAACATTATTGGAAATATCACTGTGTGTTTGGTGGGGTTGTTTATACAGCATACTTGTCAGTCACTGTTATTTGTGGTGTCAGTTTTTGTCAGAGAGCAAGAAAGGTGGATGGTTTGTCTTACTCTACTGTTTGTTGTTATCCTTACTATAGTCAGTAAGGTAACATCACTTCACTGTACTGATCAACAACTACCTCAACAACTACCAGCTAGTGGTGATGATGACCTCCAACAAGTCACTACCCTACACTACTGCAAGGCTGCCAACTGTACCATCATAATACTTGGTACTGGAGAGAAGCTGGACATTGTCTACACTACTGATAGTCTTATTGTTACTACCCTGATGGGTGGCCACACTTCTATGCTGTTTAAGATGAGAGAGCGTTTGATTGTAATGGTCACCAACTACATGTAGTTGAACTAGTATTGCTGATGATTTGCCTTTCAATAACTATGGTAGTTAGCGGGCTGATAGTTGCCATAACGACAATGTTAAAAGAACTACGTACATTATTTGGATATCTATTAATGTTATACAATATTGCAACTGTGTTGTACTGCATGCCTAACTCGGCTACACTGTCGATGGAATATCTTGTAGAAGTCAGGTCGCATGCAATCTGCTGTGTCATCAGTATCAGTAGTCCACTACTAGGACTTAGTGTTGAGCTTTTTGGTACGTGTATACTGCACAACTTTGTGTACATTGTGTATTACAGTGAGAAGCTGAGGTCTATACAGCCAGTAATGTTAAGCTAATATTATGCCATTTGTTGCATCAGCATGTGTTGGATATATTATACACAGACGTACTGTAAAGTGCACCAAAAATGTTTGTCTATAAAGTAATTAACTACACACAATAATGAGCTATACTATGAAAAATTTCTGAATTAGGGACACTGGCTCCCACCCTAAATCCATCCCTGGCTCATGTAGTAATTAGAAATTTCCCGTCCTCTGTCTGCATCATGTCAGAGAGTACCGCTTTAAAAGGTCATTATTATATAGCCACTGTAATCTCTATTGCTACAATATACGTAAATATTCTGTTGTGTTCTGAATGGATGGTTATTTACACGTAGGTCACTTTGCTGGTGAAATACCAACCTACTCCAGCACCTGTCTGTCCATATCATCCTCCCACATCTGTTAATATCATAACTGTATCTGTTCATCTTGACAATATGACTATGTGTGCCTTTTGCCTTTCTGTTGAGTAGTCTGCTCCATGCCACCACAGCCCCAAACCTTACAGATAGCAACGTGTGCAGCGTCAGCTTCAGAGCTGGTGTGCTGCCCGTGGATACAGGAGAGTATATAATGTCTGTAACCATCAACAGGCTTGGACAATATTGCATACATCAGGCTGTGAATCTGTCCAGCCTTCTTGCTCAAATGTTAACTCTACAGTGAAGTATGTTTACATGTATAAGCTCTCTATTACAAAATTAATACTTCTAGTTCTTGCATGTGTGTTAAATTCCTGAGGTATAAATTGCATACTGTACAGCAGGTGATGAGCCACAACTTTTGCGAAGCAGCCAAGTGAATTCTGTGATTGCTAAATTTGTGAGACTTGTTGGAACAATTCTACATATCTCTATGGCAGTGTAATAAGAGCTTCAGTATCTAACAAAACGCTGTTCAGTTGAACATATATTTTGGCAGAATATTAGAGGGTTTTGTGAGCTTCGATATGCAAATTTTGCACCCCATTCATCTAAGGTCCGATTTTCATTTTTGTCCTGCTGTGTATCGTCGGTTATGATATGGCGAGAGATAACATCAGTGGTGTGATCACAGTCACTGCATTTATATTGGTAAACACGTTCATGATACGTTACAAATTTCAATCACTATTTCTGGCATCAACAAAATCATCCAGCTGGTGTTGTTTATCACTTACATATCTCTACTACACTTACAATTAAGCAAGGACATCATCAATCCTGCTATCTTGGAATGCCAGCAATCTCATTTGCATAAGATCGGTCTTGCCATGGGAGCAGTAGTTGGGCTTGTATATATCATGTTTGCTATTGTTGTCACATTGAAGTAAATTTGCCAGCTTTTAGTTTAATCATTTCCAGCCTTACCATGACACAACAGTGCACCATCTTTGCAATCTTCCTTTGCTCAAAGAAGATGCATCGCAAGTATGCAAAGTGTCTTTCAAAAGACTAACCTTGACTGAAACAGTGAACTACAATGTATTGTTATTGAGGTACGTATGATGTTATCATGCTTGGTAGTGTATATGTACACATCATGTAAGCACCATAATGTGCATATCATCTGGGAAGATATACAATAGTATGAGAAAGTTATATATACATAATTTTGTTCTTCCTGCATATTCTATGTTTGTCTGTCGATAACCAGCATACTATACAAGCATGTACAGGATATTATTGTAATGCAATCGTTTTCATTTGCACATGTAAATGTTGTGTAAACATCATTTTACGTATCTCGAGTTACACGTGTGACGTGGAGTGATATAGCTGCCATGATAATACCCAGCGTCACATCTCACTACAGTTATATGACAATTTGTCTGATTGTCTGTGTAATAGTTGTAACACAGGCATGAGGACTTACCTGGTATGTATGTATGCCCGACAGCCTGAGGGCATACATATCAGACAATAGCCAGAATATCCCATGTTACAGATAATATTTAGTTCCGATCCCTATCAAACCAATACGAGTGCAACCACAAGATATATTTTATATACATGACTAAAGGTTTGATTGTGGGTCAGCAGCTGGTACATTTGGGTATGATGAATGGACAAATCTTAGAGAAATTTCGGTTTATAAAGACAATTAACCGTCATTATTTTGCATATATTTCAGAGAGAAAGTGGCCATGTATATGGGCAGGTAATATGTAGCTGAATTCTAGCACTTTTGCATCAAAATGTTACCAAATACATAGTTCAGTGTTCATTCGTTAAGACATCCAAATATCCGAATACTAAATTTGACATTTGTTGTAACCCTAGCGGCTAGTGGGATTAAGACAAATGATTTTTATTAATCATTTGTTTTTTTGACTACAAACAAACAAAGCTTTGAACATTCTTTAGCAACAAAAGTTTAGCAAAAAGCAGGCAAAGTTACAAATCAATTCACTGAATAGTTCCTTTTTTGATGTTACTATCAAGGATTTGAAATCTTGTAGTTGGTTGACTATCCTCTTTCTTCTTCAAGTACTTCAAAGAAGTCATCCATTCATCTACTAACAGAAATGTGTGCTATAAAGCAAACATTAAATCAAGCTATGTCATCAGTATCGGTAGTCCACTACTAGGACTTAGTGTTGAGCTTTTTGGTACATGTATACTGCACAGCTTTGCATACATTGTGTATTGCAGTGAGAAGCTGAGATCTATACAGCCAGAAGATAGGAAGCGTTGGGCCAAATGTTATGCCATTTATTGCATCACGATTTTCATTTTTGTCCTGCTGTGTATCGTCGGTTTTATGATATGGCGAGAGATAATATCAGTGGTGTAATCCTGCCAAACGGTCACTGTATTTATGTTGGTAAACACGTCTTTGATACATTGCGAATTTCAATCACTGTTGCTGGCATCAACAAGATTATTCAGCTGGTGTTGTTTATCACTTATCTCTACTACACTTACCAATTGAACAAGGACATCAGCAACCCAGCCATCTTGGAGCGCCAGCAATCTCTTTTACATAAGATCGGTCTTGCCATGGGAACAGTAGTTGGGCTTTCATATATTATGTTTGCCATTGTTGTCACTATTGAAGTGGATTTGCTAGTTTTTAGTTAATTGCTTCCGGCCTTGCCATAGCACAACAGTGCACCGTCTTTGCAATCTTCCTTTACTCAAAGAAGATGCGTAACAAGCATGCAAAGTGTCTTTCAAAAGACTAATCTTGACTGAAACAGTGAACTACAAATTATTGTTGTACATATGATATTATTATTATCATACTTGGTAGTGTGTATGTAAACATTGTGTAAGTGCAGTAATATAAGTGTCATCTGGGTATGTCCAAGTTACAAGAGTATAAGTACATTATTTTGGTTGTTCCTGTATATTGTATGTTTGTCCCAGCATACTATGCAGGCATACTCAGGATACTGTTAAATGCGATCAGTTTTGTTTGCACATACAATCATTATTTTATGTATACGTTTGACATTGCTACATGATAGTGCCTCTCACAACAGGTAGGTGACTGATTGTGTAACATAGCTTTGCTTGATATGTTTGCCTGACATCTTGAGGGTTACAGGCCCAAGGGTTGAGGGCATACGTACATATCAGGTAAAAGCCCGATTGCCCCGTGTTACAGCTAATATGTAACACTTCTGATCTGTATTAGACTAATATTGGGTAATCAATCACTCAAGTCAATACGAATGCAGTTACTGGATATATTATATGCCTAAAAGATTTGATTATGGGTCAGCAGCTGGTGCATTCTAGCTACATTTGGGTATAGTAATGAAGACAGCTGTCACCATATATACCCGTATTTTTACACTAGTTCCATTGTGCTACATTTAAGAATTATTTTGGCTAGTAGAGATGTCACCTCTTCTCTATACATACCAGCCAAGATGTGTATCATATATTCCACTGTACAGGGTATATACATATTTCATTATGTACTTCACAACTCCTTTTTTTAGTCATGCTGGAGTTACTGGACTGGCGATGAATGCTACTAAGTTCATTACGGACACTTCTCACCAACACAACACCTCACTACACTCCTATCTGAAACCATCCACCAACACCAGTGGTAGTGGTAGTAGTAGTAGTACATCAACACAAGATCACACTACTAAAAATGGCAATGGTGCTGATGTTTCAAAGGAGGCTGTTGATGATAAGACACTAGACCTGTCTGTTTCACACCAGGCCAATAGTGCTAGTTCTAGTCAAAGGATTACTGGCCAACCTATGACGAAGAACGTGGTTACTGGAGCAAGGAAGAATAAACGTAATATTCAGAGTTATTTTACCAGTCCAGGTAAGTGTGTTGTGTGTGTGTGTGTGTGTGTGTGTGTGTGTGTGTGTGTGTGTGTGTGTGTGTGTGTGTGTGTGTGTGCATGCATGCGCGTGCTGCAAGTCTCTCTCTACCTGTCCAGTACATATCTGTACTTTTAAAATATCACGCTCACTATTTTATTGATAAGACCACCTCATTATTGTGGCCATGTCAAGTAGATCTCAAATACAGTGGCTTACGCACAGCTAATTAATAAGGGATATAGGTTCTATTATTGATGTATGGAGACTCCAAAAAGTTACATCTTATTTACTATCTCATCCACTCATTTCTTCACTTCCAGGGGTACTGTTTATACAACCCCTACACACAATTCACCGAAAACCAAATTTTTGCTTTTTACTTTTTTACAGAGATAAGAAACAACAAACTATAAAATCAAATTACCACAAATGGGATGAAGAAAGCAGTTCAGACTCTTTCAGAGTCATGTGCGACAGAGAACAAGTCGTAAGGCCATGCAAGACGACACAGTAACCTGACTTGCAGACATATTTAGACATTGTAAAATTAGGGTCTCCAGTCCAGTGAATTTTAACTAGTCTTTACCTTCATGCACAACATGACACATGAAAGTCTTTTTTTTTCGAGCTCCCTGGGCCAGTTGAGCTGCTGTAGCACCGTAGTCATTAAAGCTTTCCTTAAATAGCTAGTTGTTTCCACAATTTCTGAGCCTAGTACTGTATGTTGTTTGGTTCCATATAGACTAGTTTGCCCACCAGAGGAGCCAAAAGGATACTTTAAGCGTACATTTGTAGCGGCTGCAGTTGTGTATCTACTTGTCCTTCAAAAATACAAATTCTTAAAACTGTGTGCAGCTGAGGTGTATCTAAAATGAATTCAAGCTATGTGTTACTTCACAATGATATTGTCTTGGAACAACATGTCCAGTACTCCACAAAATTGTTTCCTCAAAGTCTGTAGAAGCTAATTTTGGAATTATAATTCTTTTGTAAACTAAGTTAATTGAGTGTCATATCTTTGTTAAGTGTATACTCAGGCTTGTAGTGTATTCTAAACTATGGTCTTTGAGGTTGGTTGAACTGTGTGTGTTTGCCTGCTACACATTCATTACTGATATACAGTGTTTTGAACATGTTCTATTTACTACTATGCTATTAGTAACACATATATGCAAAATTGCATGTGTATGTTGTTCCTCTTGTATATTATGCTCTATGGACTTAGCCATGTGTGAAGTGGCCAATTGCTGCTGTTATTTGTAGCACTGGCATGTATGTGTTTGAGTGCTGACTCAGTAATCTGATTTTTAAAATGTGCTTGCTCAGCTGTACAGTAGCCATATTACAATGTACAGCATATTTGTTGGTTTAACTAGCTACCTGTGTAGGTTGTCCTGAGGTTGTGTTGTTTGTATGACAATACATCTTCTGCTAATATACTGCATCATCCCTGTTATCTGTAGTTACATGGCTTTACTGTTTTTGATCTCTTGTATATAGCCCACAAACTTCAGAAGACTTCTCCTTACAAGGAACAGTCAATGTTTTCACCAATGGAAGTGGTTAATGGGGTTGTTACCATGGATACACCACAACAAGACACTTCAGAAGCCACAAGTAGTTCAGTGACTATGGAAATGGAGCTACCATCTAATTGTGAATACATTAAAAATAACATCAAAGATGATGGTGATGTCATGTCTGAAGTTGTGTGTGGTGAGAGGACTGGCAGTGAACTGGTCACAGTAAAGTGTGATGAATGTGGGAGGGATATTCCCCTAGATGTGTGGATTGAACACGATGATTATCATGTTGCTACTAAACTACAGGAGTCTTTTAATCGGACACCGATTACTATCCCATCTGTTCCCAGATCTTCATCAAGTAGTCAGACATCTAGGAACACTAGTAGAACTAACAAGAAAACATCATCAGCAAAAGATAAATCATCTCAGAAAACAAAGAAACCACAATCATCTACTTTAGACAGATTTTTAAATAAGTCCTCAACATGAAATAATGTATATTTTGTATTACATATATAAATACTGTATGTAAAGATATGTGATAAGTACAGTATATCATAATTATATTAATGTCTAGTATCTGAATTCATATTGTTTATGGAAACAATTTTCCAGATGTTCTTGTACAAAAATAAAGGGCTGTGTTCCTCAGAATGTTGTTTTGCAATATATGGCAACATCCCATGTTTTTAAACATTAAAAAGTTTCATAACTGGTAATTAATGTGTTGTAATTTCAGTAGTCTAAATGTATGTGTGTTCATTGATACTAATGGAATCCATAACAAAGTGGTAAATAAGGTGTCCAGTTGTAGACATTCCTCTAATTACAGTGTTTTTTGAAAGCATTGTATGTACTGGATGTTTGTTCTTGTGGTTGCTGTTTAATTTTTTCATTCCATTACAGAATCACCGGAGAGCTACGTATACAGACTTAGGGGTACACGTTCGTTGTGATAATGGACGTCTGGCTGTGTATTGGTCATGCATGTCTCCTGGACACGATGACGCACACCAAACTAGCCTGGAGTGCTCTTTGTAGAGTAGGAGAAATGGCAAGGGTATCATTTCCTCATGGTGACTCAGTGAGTTAGTTCCCTCCACCCCTTGTGTGTTGCGACTGTGTTTACCAAGAAATGAATTATTTTTTTGAGTATAAATTGTGAATTTCAGTAGGGCTGTGTGGTAATAGTAAAACCTATATATCTCAATAATCAGTATTACAAGTTTTACTCAGCGTATTTGTTGACATAAAGCATTTAGAAATTTTTATCACTTCTCACTTTTTTTCCACAAGTTTTAATTTCCATCTACTGTAGTTATTACAAAAATTTACTATCAAATTGATAGTATCTAGATGATCTTTTTATCTCGGTTATCTTCCAGCCAAAATAGTGGGGTTAAAAAACTTCTACAAAAGGAAAAAATAGATTGTCCAATCATTCAATACAGTGGCCTTTGAACAACAGTTGTGTATAGTAGTTGAAGTAATGACTATTAACAGTGACTGTTATGTTAGAGTATTATGTATACTTGTAATGAGAGTGTGTCCTCTAGTTCATTAGAATTAGAATTACTGTATTGTGAGTGACCATACCTGTAGCTACCCAAGATACTCACCAGTGAACTAGCAGGGAGTGTTGTAATACACTATATAGTAGCACCCTGGGAATAACAAAGAAGTGTCATTACTAGTAGGTGTGTCCTGGGTCTAGATGTACACATGTTCACTGATACAAGTGGTGCAGGGGCATAGCTACACCCGGGCCTGCACAGGCCCAGGCAATCATTGCTGGTGCCTAGGTAGTGAGCCTGGTAATAGCGGCGCCCACCATAGGAGCACACCTGTAATTAATGGTAAATACACACTAAAATACACACTTGGTATCTTTTTGGAATGTCTTGTAATACTTTCCATAATAATATCATCAAAAAATCGTGTGTACTTGAGTTTGCCAAGATTCCCCCATCAATTCAGTAAACTTCTATGTAATGCCCAGCATCACGTGATAACCTTTAAGATTTGAGCGCGGGTTGAGATTCAACTGAACATGAGGTCAAACATGTGCTGCAACCACTCAGTGGACAACGGTACTGGATATGATGAAAGACAGACAAAAGCCAATTCCCAGTCAGTTATGGTTCCCGTCTTACTTGAGACAGGACTAAGGAGGATCATTGTTTATTAAAGTTTTCTCAGTGTTGGTATATATGCTAAAGCGCTCAAGTAGAGAAGACAGAATAGTGAAAAAGTAGTCAATTATGGGGCTGGAATTGTCACTGATGAAGTATTATGCCTATAAAACCGGCGCTTCCGGTGCCAGTCAGGCAGAAGAGTGAAAAAGAAGTCCGATAATGGAGTTGGAGGCTAAGTTAGTCCATCAATGTTTAGATTTAGCTTCTATATTTTTCATGCAATAGTATCTTAGCCTAAATGTAAGCTGCACAAACAGCAGTGTATAGTAGCTAGCTAGGTACATGTATGCACTTTTAAACAGTGTTTCGAAAGCAAATGTGTAGTAAACAGTCCACAGAGATGGGCTCGCATTTCTTGCTAAATAGTTTGCACAGGGACAGTTGAACCTTGTGCCCGGGCAATCCAGAAAGCTAGCTACGCCTCTGAAGTGGGGCCCATGTACAAGTTGTCCTAGTAAATAATGTATTTTGTGTAGTTGAATTTTGTAACTTGGACACTTTACTGTCATCCATACAATGCACACACTCAAACACTGAAAAAATGAGCACACAAAATTGTCACATACTCATGCACACACACGCTACATTGCAAAGCATGTGAAAGACTAGAATCCTGTACGAGAACTGTCCAGGTCTCATGCAGTGAGGCTGCGGAACCTGAAGTTCCACCCAATGCTGCTAAGTGAGACAAACGCATTTGCTTCCATGGTAAGCCCACCGATGTTACAGCTGGGTGGGCTGCTTCACTGGTTGACACCAGGCGATCGAGTCCCCATTTAAACAGCTACGTAGGTATAGACTGGAACAATATGAATAAAGTTTCTTGCTCAAGGAAATAAGAACACCACTTTGGCATAACTGGGCATTGATAACCACGCCGATGCTCCAGCCACACACACACATATGCCGTGCATGCACACATGCAAGTACACACACACATACAAACACACATGCACACACACATACAAACACACATGCACACACACATACAAACACACATGCACACACACATACAAACACACATGCACACACACATACAAACACACATGCACACACACATACAAACACACATGCACACACACATACAAACACACATGCACACACACATACAAACACACATACAAACACACATGCACACACACATACAAACACACACACATGTACAGAGCACACCGATGTGTATGTACGTACTGTACAACATACATGTGCACATGTACACTACAAAACCTGTAAAACATACTGTACAATATTGTCAACCTGCACTGGCCACTAAAATTGATGACTATGCAATTCATACCTCAGCTCAAGTGGGAAAGCTCAAATTATTATGGGTAATGCTTAAGTGTTGTTTGTACATAATGGTGGGCCACACATATGATAAACATGAGCTTCCTATGTTTATTTCCACCCTACAGGTTTGTTTTACAATCCAGTACACACATCTGTGTGGCTAGTAGGGCTGGGACGAATATCGATATTTATTAATTGTTTGTTTTTTTTTGTTTGTTTTCTTTCACTACAAACAAGGAAGTTTCAAACATTCTTTAGCAGGAAAAGTTTAATAAAAAGCTAACAAAACAATGTACTGTGCAAATCAAATCACCAAATAGTTTCTTCATTGATGTTAGTTACTATAAAGGATTTGAAACCTTGTAGTTGGGTAACATTTCTCTTTCTTCTTCAAAGAAGCCATGCGTTCATCCATAAACACAAACATGTGCTACAAAGCCTTTTGTTTAATAAAGCTTAACTAACTTTAGTTAGCTAGCCAGTTATTTAGTGGATTTTAATTTAATAATATCTGTGAAGGTTTACCAACCACCGGATTCATACAACTGACTGACCATTGGAAATCATACATGTACACAACAGGGTACTCTTAACTGTTAACTCTCCTTCCACTCATTAGATTAATTAGAATCATCTATTTGGAGTAGTTAATACTGTTGTGTGTAAACTAATGATTAGATCATATCATGTTGAGACATGTTGAGCAAGTAGTTGTTGAGCGAAAAGCAATTTTAAAAATACAATACTTTATATTGTGGTATGGTGTGTGGATGGATTGATTAAAGTCTTTGTCAACGTTACACATCATTATCAGTACACAAGTGGTTGTAACACACTACCTAGAGGTCACAGAGTTTGGCTACTAACTAGTTTAAGTAGCCTACATTGGAGAGGATTTAATGCCACTGAGCACTATACCTATCCTATGGTTGAACTGAACACTATAGCCGGTCAAGACCAACTTAGCTACAGTAGCCACCTACCTGACAGCTGGAAGTGACGAAATTCATCAGAATGACCACCTAATACTTCATCCCATGTTTTGCAGAGACAGCAGAGCCACAGACTTATCCATATTTTGATGAGTTGTCAATTGCATGATAAAATGTACAGTAAGTTCTTTAGTTTATCCTGTGAGTGAAACTTAAGATTGTTCCTACTATAGTTAGTGCCTTGTGTGCAATAGTTGAGTAGATATTTTGGCTTCAGTATACTATGACTCTTTCCTGGTAAGAACACCATCAATGGCAGTAGTGGTAGGATTGGTGGTGAGATGTACTATACCAACAATTGGATTAGTGATCAGATCAGTTACTGATATATGACAATTTTTATCTCATATCGCTAGACCAGATGCAACATATCACTTTGTTTGGATGTTTCAGTTACTGTCTTGTAACTGTCTCCCCTTTCAAACATGTGGGTTTGTTTATAATGTAACACTTCTCAATTGTTGCTATATGTACAGTATTCATGTAAGATCAGTGGATTTGTGTTGCTAGCACTTTAGGTAATATGACAACATTGTTGGAAATATCACTGTGTGTTTGGTGGGGTTGTTTGTATAGCATACTTGTCAGACACTGTTATTTGTGGTGTCAGTTTTTGTCAGAGAGCAAGAAAGGTGGATGGTTTGTCTTACTCTACTGTTCGTTGTTATCCTTACTATAGTCAGTAAGGTAACATCACTTCACTGTACCGATCAACAACTACCAGCTAGTGGTGATGATGACCTTCAACAAGTCACTACCCTACACTACTGCAAGTCTGCCAACTGTACCATCGTAAAACTTGATACTGGAGAGAAGCTGGATATTGTCTACACTACTGATAGTCTCATTGTTACTACCCGATGGGTGGTCACACCTCTGTGATGATTGCCAAAGATGAGAGAGCGTTTGATTGTAATGGTCACTAACTACATGTAGCCGAACTAGTATTGCTGATGATTAATCCTTCAATAGTCATGGTAGTTAGTGGGCTAATAGTTGCCATAACAATGATGCTCAAAGAGCTCCGTACGTTATTTGGATATCTATTAATGCTATACAACATTGCAACTGTGTTGTACTGCATGTCTAACTTGGCTATACTATAGATGGAATATCTTGTAGAAGTCAGGTCACATGCAATCTGCTATGTCATCAGTGTTGGTAGTTCACTAGTAGTACTTAGTGCTGAGCTTTTTGGTACATGTATACTGCACAGCTTTGCATACATTGTGTATTGCAGTGAGACGCTGAGATCTATACAGCCAGAAATGGGAAGTGTTGGGCCAAATATTACACCATTTATTGCATCACGATTTTCATTTTTGTCCTGCTGTGTATCGTTGGTTACGATATGGCGAGAGATAATATCAGTGGTGTAATCCTGCCAAACGGTCACTGTATTTATATTGGTAAACATATCCATGATACATTGCGAATTTCAATCACTGTTGCTGGCATCAACAAGATCATTCAGCTGGTGTTGTTTATCACTTATCTCTACTACACTTACCGACTGAACAAAGACATCAGCAACCCAGCCATCTTGGAGCACCAGCAATCTCTTTTGCATAAGATCGGTCTTGCCGTGGGAGCAGTAGTTGGGCTACATTACATCATGTTTGCCATTTTTGTCACTATTGAAGTGGAGCATCTAGTTTTTAGTTTAATCGCTTCGGGCATTATCATTACACAACAGTGCACCGTCTTTGCGATCTTCCTTTGCTCAAAGAAGATGCGTAGCAAGTATGCCAAGTGTGTTTCAAAAGACTAACCTTGACTGAAACAGTGAACTACAAATTATTGTTGTACATATAATTGTCATACTTGGTAGTGTGTATGTAAACATCGTATAAGTGCTGTAATATAAGTATCATCTGGTATGTCCAAGTTACAACAGTATAAGTACATAATTTTGGTTATTCCTGTCAGTGGAAAGCTGGCAATCTATGCAGGCATGCTCAGGATGCTACTGCAATACGATCAGTTTCATTTGCACATGTAAATATTGTGTAAACATCATTTAACGTATGCGGTCAACATGGAGTAATATATTGCTGACATGATTGTGCCCAGTCACATCTCACTACAGTTAGATGAAAATTTGTCTAACTGTAGATGAGAATTTACTGTTAGATGAGAATTTGTGATAGCTGTAACACAAGCACGAGGGCTTTGTCTGGTATATATGCCTGACACCCCAAGGGTATTGAGGGCATACGTACATATCAGGAAAAAACCTGAATGCCCTGTGTTACAGTTAATATGTAACACTTCTGATCCATGTCAGGTTAATATTGGGCGATCAATCACTCAAGCCAATACAAATGCAGCCACTGGATATATTATATGCCTAAAAGATTCGATTATGGGTCAGCAGCTAGCTATGTTTGGGTATGATGAATGGACAAATCCTAGAGATATATACCATGAAGAATTTCGGTTACACGAGTTTAATGTTTTAATCAGTGCTATTGAATTGTTTATGGAATAATTACAGGCGGGTAAGCTTGCTTGTAGAGTGGTTACTTCATGTAGTGTGGTAATTTTGTGCAATCAGTAATGGGGTGTGGTCTGCATTCAAAAACTTGCGGAAGCACTTGGTGAGTAAGCTGTAGCTTTAGTTCTCACCTTAGCTCAATGTTTTTAAACTTGTAGGGTAGCTAGGATAACAAAATTCTCTCCTTTATTATTTTTTTTCGTGGTCAAATCCAAGTCACGTATTCTAATTACGTGACTATTAATCATTCCCCACAATAGATTTTGGCTTGAACATTGGAGCAATCACTGGCCAGTTGTACCCTGGGCAAAGTTGTCAACTGGACTATATTGCAAATGTGGCCACGGGTGACTCCTTTAATCTGAAGTGTGAAAGTGTTACATTAATACGTCAGTGTGACATATACAAGTGTGGCCTTATTCATAATTGAAGTTGAGATTCACATCAACCATAAATTCAGTGATACTAAAAACATTGATCATATGTAAGCCATAGTAATACACTAAAATAAAGGACTATAGTGTGAATAAGTCCTTTGAATTTTCTTGAATATTAAGAGATAAAGAGCCAACTTGTGTCAAACTATGTATAAAATGATAGCCAATATACACACATGTAGTAGTATATAAATTGACTGGAATACAATAGTGATGAAGACAGCTGTTACAATATACCCATATTTTACACTAGTTCCATTGTGCTACATTTAAGAATCATTTTGGCTGGTAGAGATGTCACCTCTTCTTTATACATACCAGCCAAGATTAATATATATGTGTATCATGTATTCTACATATTTAATTATGCACTTCACAATTCCTTTTTTTAGTCATGCTGGATTTACTGGACTGGCAACGAATGCTACCAAGTTCATTACTGACACGTACTTCTCACCAACACAACACCTCACTACATTCCTATCTGAAACCATCCACCAATACCAGTAGTAGTAGTACATCAACACAAGATTACACCACTAAATATGGCACTAGTGCTGATCTGTCAAAGGAGGGTGTTGATGATAAGATGCTAGACCTGTCTACTTCACACCAGGCCAATAGTGGTAGTCCTAGTCAAAGGATTACTGGCCAACCTGTGACAAAGAAAGTGGTTACTGGAACAAGAATGAATAAACGTAAAAGTATTGATATTCAGAGTTATTTACCAGTCCAGGTAGGTGTGTCTGTGTGTGTTTGTAATCTATGGATGTGCACAGTGAAACTTGCTTAGTGGCTACCTTGTTTAATAAGACCATATGCCTCTAACAGGTTATACCACCTCATTGTTAAGGCCATAGTTTTACTTTTATTATTATTATTAGCACTTTACAGTGACCAGCACTGAAGGTCTGACAGCAACATGTGCTGCAGCCTTAGGATTACCTAACCTAATTTCAGTGACTTAGACCTAATGACTTGACTTACTGACTGACTGATAAGGTGTAACAGAAAAGGGGCCAAAGTAAGGAAAAAATCCCTCCAACCCCAGGATTCGAACTGCAGGTCACCCAATGTCTAGTTGGGCCAGTCTAGAGGTACATATAGTGCAGCCTCACTTAGCAAACTCCTCAAATTATGGGTACAGTGGATAAAATAAGGACAATTATGTTTGGTCTCAACAGTATACGTTTTTCTGTACCTCTGAAAGAGGAAAACCTCAAGCTTCAGGTTTCCAAAGTGTCTGTTACAGAGAAGTTCCAGTGTAGTAGTTAAATATAATTACATTTTATGTATTGTTTCAGGAACTACAATTTTATTACTGATATACACTGTTGGTTGTTAGTATTGCGTGTATGGTGTGTGCATACTCAGTGACACTGGACAAGTAATGAATTTTAGTAGGTGATTTTTCATGCACTTTAACCCCACTGAGGGTCAAAGTCTTATACCAATGCAATTTGTGATCAATTCTATGAAAACAAAACTCATCAACTAGCAACTTTTGTCACCTTTCAACTACTCAACAGTGCGGGCCATTTAGTCAGTTAGTTTCAATAGAAGGTACAGTACAAATTTGGATCTCTACAATAGTTTTCTAGCAGTTTTATATGTACAATTTACACTGTACATATGTGGTCCTATGTAGCATTGGTTTCCAATAAACTCTAAAACTCTTAGCTGACCTGCTATACAAAACAAATTTCTGCATTGACCATATTGTGATTTAACATAACTATAGTTAAGCTAAGCAAATATTGGTAGGACAGTATTATATCTCATTTGTATTAGGATGACTGCTTTATTAGAGTATCTCAATCTTGCTATAGTGCCGGACATCATAACTTTCCAAAAACACAACATGCGATATAGTGTGATGGACCGCTATGCATGGCTATACACAAAGCACTATAATTTTCAAAGTGTTTATTGTATGGCTACACAATCAACATCATTTTACTCGTGATGTAATAAGGATTAAATTGACACCTAAGGATTTACCCTACAACGAAAGCATAAGGACCAAAACACAAAGTTTAGTTTATAAGCACAAAAACTCATTACATACCTTTAGAAAATGATCCATAACTCGTTCCCAGTTGATCCTATTCACTCCAAACAACCGCTGGTTGATTCGCTATTCAATGGCGAGTAAGGCCATAATATATAGTTCATGTGATACAAATGCTAATTAACATGGTGGATGAAGTATGGAATGTGGCGTTACGATAAAACCAGTCGCTGTTCTTCATCACCTTATAACCAGTAAGCCTCTGTTGTTACAGTGGTTATTTGGCCTTCCCCTGATAGCCCAGTGAATAAGCTTTCTTTTGATATCTGGTTTTAAGCTAATGGAGTTAGGCAGGCCAAGTAACCTGGCCATATACATAAGCTCATTTGGTAAAAACACACATTCCTATAAATTTTTGTGCGGCTTTGAGAGGTTAATGCTGGTTCCTCTATGTTTTGAAACCATTGCTCTTGACTAATTAGATTTTTTTAAATCTGTTTTTGTACATTTTTTTGTACATGTTTCTGTGTACCAAAACTCATAGCCATTGCTGTAAGTTGGATGAGAAAAGTGAAGTTTGTGTTATCTTCAATGCACATTGAAATTGAAATAAAGCAAAAATCCATTCTTGTAGAAATTTAAAGCTACCACTATACTCCTTTCCCACCAAGATTCAGCTGTGTAGCTTGCACTAACATGGAGAAAAAGTGAAGAAAGTAAATTACTGCCTCTAAGTAGTTACTACATCATTGCATAAATATTTCACATTGGTATGGCTTCAACATTTGTTTGTGTGACCACAATGGGTACATGCTTCACCTGTCCAAATGTCTTGTAAAAATAATTACTTGACCACTATAATTACAATTGATAATTGTGTAAAAACCAGACTTATGTCAACTCGTGAGAGAAGCAACGTTGTACTTTATAGCTGTTGTATACAGGCGTACATACTGATGGTACTGATATAGGAATTGGTAGGAACTAGGAAGATACACTTTGTAATTGGCTAGGTTTTTTGCAGGTACTACAGTATACTATGGTATGTGCTTAACTCATGGTTATTGTTTGTGGATAGATGTGTGTTTCAGTGTGAAATTCATTGTAGATACGTACATACAATCAACGTGGGTATGTTAAGAGTGGATAATAATGATGTAACAATGATAATTCTAGAGTGTTCAGATAAAATCCATTGTGCGGCTCTTTGTACTTTCTCCAACTTGTACGTGTCAATATTATAATATGGATCCCAGACTGGGGCAGCATACTCCATGATGGGTCTAACTAATGTCAATTATGCTGTTCTTTTAGTATCAGGTGGACAGTTGTAAAGATTTTGTTTTATAAAAAATTCAATACTTTGGTTGATTTATTACTTATCGTTTGTATATGAGAGGACCATGACATATTATTATCAATTCCTACACCAAGACATGTATGGAGTTTCTTAATATCAAGATTATGACCTGATAGTGTGTAAGCATGTTGTAGAGGAGTCAAGGAACGAGTACACCATAGCACAGCACATTTATCAACATTTATTTTCATTTACCATAACTTAGTCCATTCACTTAATTTTTGTAAATCTTCTTGTACAGTAGTTGTTCTGCATCTTGTGGTGTTATAAATAACACAGTCATCAGCAAATAGCTTAACCGAGGATGTAATGTTTTCATTGATGTAATTGATATAGACAAGGAACATGAGAGGGCCTAGAACCGTACCCTGTGGTACCCCAGACTTGACTGGTGTTGCATTGGATGCTTCGCTGTCAACTATTACTCTTTGCTGTCTTTTAGTCAGCCAGGATGAGATCCACTGAAGAAGAGGTCCTCGTACACTGTAAAATTTTAACTTGTTAAGCAGTCTTCTGTGTGGGACTGTATCAAAGGCTTTTGAAAAGTCTGTAAATACTAAATCGATTTGCTGTCTGGCATTCGTGGATCGTTGGATCTCGTCTATAAAATCTATTGGTTGAGTTTGACAGGAGTGGTTGGGCCTAAATCCATGTTGTAGAGGAATCAAGAGACTTTGTGATGTAAAATAGGACATTATATGGTGAAAAATAATATGTTCCATCACCTTACAAAGGACCGAAGTCAATGAGAATGGTCGATAGTTTGCAAGAGCGCTTCGGTTTCCCTTCTTAAATACAAGGGTAATGTTAGCTAACAACCACTCTTGAGGGAGAGTAGCATGTTCTAAAGATTGAGAGTGAATTATTTGTAGTACAGGAGTGATTGCATTAGCACAAAGCTTGATTACTTTGGTAGGTATGTGGTCAGGGCCAGGAGCCTTTACAGGATCTAGCGTCTCTAGTAATAGTTGAATGTCATGAGTGGTAAAACTGAGATCTTGTATTGGAGGATGAACAGGGTAATCCAGCTGTGGTGTATTGGATAGATCCTCAGTTGTAAATACAGACTGAAACTGATTATTCAAAGCACACGCCTTTTGTTTTGCATTAGTACAGATTGTTTCTCCATCCTTAAGTGGTGCAATGCCAGTGTTATCTTTTCTTTTTGTCTTGATATATGACTAGGATCTCTTTTTTTTTTTACTTTTAGATGAATCATTGAATAAGTTAGTGCAGTAGTTACGATGTGCAGTTTCTAGTAGAGAGTTGACTTCATTTCCAGCTTGTTTGTAATTACACCAGTCAGTGTGGTTACCTGTTTGCTTAGCTTTGTCGTATAGATGCTTTCTTAGTTTCATTTTGTGTTTGATGGCTGGATTAATCCAAGGTAGCTTGTCATGAGATCTTGTGAGTTTAGATGGAATGTGCTTAGAAATGGCCTTTTCAGTTTTCAATTGCATATTTTAAGAGCCTCTACTGAGTTCTGTAATGGGTCTGAAGCACTGAAGTGCTCTTGAAATTCTTGAAGTTCATTTTTAAAACTAGATATATCACCTTTATGATAGAAATACACTCTATGAGGAGCTTTTTTGTTGATTGAAGGACACTTGCAATTGATAGAAAACATAACTATTATGTGATCGGACATTCCGGGGGAAGTACAGACTTCTTTGATTAGTGATAGTGTCAATGCAAGTACGAGGTCAAGTATGTGGTTTTGCCTGGTTGGTGAATTGACAAACTGTTCCAAGTTGTGGTTATTTATTGCATCAATGAAAACTTCATTTAAGTTATAACCGTAGATTGGGTTTGGTAAGATGGTGCCCTGACCGTCACTCCATCCAATGCTGGGGAGATTGAAATCACCAGCTAGAATAAAGTTGCAATTTTGGTGTTTCCTGATCAGTTTGTCTATTGATTCATCGAGTTCTAGAATTGGTTGCATGAAGATCAGAATGTAGTGGTTGGTAATATGAGCAGATGTAAGTGATGGAGGGTTATGAAGGTTTATCTTGAGTTCTGCATTAGTATCTAAGGTAGGTGGTGACTAATGTATCCTTGATTCCCAAGAATACACCCCCTCCCCCAACTGTTTTATCTTTTCTATGAATAGTGAAACCTACTGGGAAGATTTCTGATGATGAGTAGGAGTCATCAAGATGTGATTCACAACCCACTATAATATCAGGCTTGTGTTCATGCATGAGGACACAGAGTCTAGCTTGTCTAGATAATGATCGTAAGCTACAACAATTGACACAGATCACATTAAGTACATCAGGAGTTATAGATGGTTTGTGCTAACTAAGTTTGGTCATCTGATTACTACTTTGATTATTTGAAAAAGGGTTGGGGGCTAGATCAGAATCATTTAATGTTACATTATCAGTGCAGCAAGAGGGGCTCATTGAGGCTCTCGCTGCACTATCTGTCTGTTTTTTATCTTATACTTCTTTACACCCTGATTCATTTGTATTAGCTGTAGCCTCAGTGCCTTACTTTCTTTTTGTTCTGATGGAGTTAGGTCAGGAGTTATAAAGAGGTTACACACATGATCTGTATTTTCTTGTACCCTACGCTTGAGTTTGTTACGGAGTATAGCTTTTTTTCTCATCAAGAGATTTAACAGTGTTTTTGAGAAGCCTGGTATGATGGGATTTTTTCCCTAGTCTAATGGAATTTGTAATAACAGCAGGAATGTTTAGCACGTCCGAGAAGACTGACTCTACAAAGTCAGTGTCCTCCTTCTTTCTAATCTTGGGATCAGTAGATTCAGACTCAGGGACATTATGAAGAAATAGATTACATTGTCATTTATCCCTTTCTCTTTGCTCTGTAGCCAGGGAAGACGTATCATTAATAATTGTGTTAACTGGTCTGGAACATTTACTGGTATTGCTTCAATTGTTTTGTGATGACTGTCTAACCTGATACCAAGCTCCTGAACTACTTTATTCAACTTGACTTCAACTACTTGGGATTGATTTAATTGTTTTACTGTGATTTTCAAGCTTTGAGCCAACTTCCTGTATGCTTTTGTCAAGCTTGGCCTCAACCATTTCAAGTCTAGAGTAAAATTCATTACTATCATTGTTGGCTTTTGCAGTCTCAAATATCATTTGTTTGAATCGTGATTGACAAGAGTTCAGCTTACAGAGGTAAGCTAAATTTTTTCAATGTTTGAAGTAAGCAATACCAGACCTTGGTAATGGTCTTTACTTATCCCATCACATACAGCATTCACCCACACACCACAAAGATCACATTGAAAAGCCTGACCTTGTTCTCCTGTTTCTGTACAACGTTTACCACAGTGCTTGCAAATATCACCTGAGAGGTTCGTTATTACCCCCTATACTGGTGAATCATCAGCCGGCCTGTGTCTTTTTATTTGCGTACCTACATCAGCGGTTGGCGTCTTCGTCAATGTGGGTCCGGGATTGCTCTCCTCTAGAGTTGTCATAGTAGAATTCAATGTTCCTAAGGATAGAATGCAAGAAAACCTAACTTCTTACGAGAGTATCACTAGCCTTATCTGGTACTGTTCTCTGACTTTTGTGGTTAATTCGCGGCTCCAAGGTCCACTTATTTGATGTTTCTGTGTTTCACACAAGTTGGTTGGTCCTTTAGTGAAGGAATCACTCTAGTTGATAGAGATGGTAAGAAGGTAAAAAACCACACTGTAACCATCTCTCACACAATATCAGGACTATGGTAATGTAGTACTACAAGTAGTTTATTAGCTACATGCTAACCTTCTGTCATTAGCCTTGTTTACCTGTTATCTCCTTATTTGGTGAACAAAGAATTGGTGGAGATATCCCCTCTAATAATATAGTGGTTGTGTGGGGATCATTGTGTTCATTGGATCGTAGTAGTTGAATTCCTTATATAGGCTATAGGATTTATAGGTTTTATTATTGATGTATGGAGACTCCAAAGTCATAAAGTTAAACCTCAAGTCAACATAAACTAAGCTTAAGCTTGTATGACTTGTAACAACTCAGGAATGTGTAAAGTTACATCCTCTTCATCCCATTTGTGGTCATTTAATTTTAAAGCCTGTCATTTCTCGTCTCTGTAAAATGCAAAAATTTGCTTTTCGCTGAATTGCGTGTAGGGGTTTGTATAAACAGTGGACCAGGGACCCAAATTTTATATATTGTACAATGTCTAAATATGTCTGCAAGTCATGTTACTGTGTTGCCTTGCATGGCCTTAAAATTTGTTCTCTGTCACACATAATAAATTTATACTCTGAAAAAAGAGTCTGGACTGCTTTACATACTGTCTCACATACTATAATCCACTCATTTCTACACTTTTGTGCACAACAAGACACATGAAAATCAATTTTTTTGAGCTCTCCAGTTGAGCTGCTTGTGAAACTTATAGCAACTATAGTCTTCCCTTAAAAGCTGTTTACACAAATATCTGAGTCTAGTACTGTATGTAGTTTGGTTCCATAATAGACTAGTGTGTCCAACAGAAGAACCTGCAATTGCTCTAGACAAAAGGATACCCTACAAGTGTACACTATTGTGGTTGCAGTTGTGTATCTACTTGTCCTTCAAAATACAAACTCTTAAAACTGTATGTAACTGAAGTGTGCCAAAAATGAATTTAAGCGAAGTTTTAAGCTAAAGTCTTTGAGGTTGGTTGAACTGTGGGTGTTTGCATCCATTATTGAACTCCAGTATTTTGAACACATTCTATTCACTACACTGTCAGTTTAGTAACACATGTACGCAACATTGCCTCTGTGTGTTGTTGTTCCTGTACATTATGCTCTGTGGAATTATCCATGTGAAGTGGCCGATTGTTGACTGTTATTTATGGCAGTGTTTGAGAGCGACTCAGTAATCTGATTTTTAAAATGTGTTTGCTCAGCTGTACAGTAGCCATAATACAATGTACAGGATGTTCGTTGGTTTAACTGGCTACCTGTATAGGTTGTCCTGAGGTTGTGTTGTTTGTGTGAGATTACATCTTCTCCTAATATACTACATCATCCCTGTTATCTGTAGTTACATGGCTTTACTGTTTTTTTGATCTCTTGTATATAGCCCACAAACTTCAGAAGACTTCTCCTTACAAGGAACGGTCAATAGTTTCACCAATGGAAGTGGTTAATGAGGCTGTTACCATGGATACACCACAGCAAGACACTTCAGAAGCCATGAGTAGTTCAGTGACTATGGAAATGGAGTTACCATCTAATTGTGAATACATTAAAAATAACATAAAAGATGATGGTGATGTCATGTCTGAAGTTGTGTGTGGTGAGAAAACTGACTGTGAACTGGTCACAGTAAAGTGTGATGAATGTGGGAGGGATATTTTCCTAGATGTGTGGATTGAACACGATGATTATCATGTTGCTGCAAAACTACAGGACTCTTTTAATCGGACACCGATTACTATCCCATCTGTTCCCAGATCTTCATCAAGTAGTCAGACATCTAGGAACACTGGTAGAACTAACAAGAAAACATCGTCAGCAAAAGTTAAATCATCCCAGAAATCAAAGAAACCACAATCATCCACTTTAGACAGATTTTTAAATAAGTCCTCGACATGAAATAATGTATATTACATAAATTATGATAGCAAGAGTTAATAACACTATTATTAACTCTTGTTAACTCTTGATGATAGGTATAGTATGTAATAATTGTTTTTAAATATTCGAATTAATGTTTACGGCAACAATTTTCTGGATAATCTTGTACAAAAATAAAGAGCTGTGCTCCCCAGAATTTTGAATTGCAGTGTATGGCAAAACCCCAAGTCCCTAAACATTCTCCGATTAATAAAAAGTTTCATTAATTAGTAATGTGTCCTAATTTTAGTAGTATTCATTGATACTAATGGTACCAATGACCAAGTGTCCTGCCTGGTAAATAAGCTGTCCACATTTCATGGTGTCCGGTTGTAGATATTCCACTCTGATACACATAGTTTGCTTAGTGTGTTAAATTTTGCAGCTTGGAGGATTGAACTTTGTTTCATGGCCATCATACAAGTGTACATACGATATAAACAACACTTGTGTATATCCCTGTATGTGTATGTGTATACTGCAACACCTTGGCACACACTTTATAATATCGTCAAACTGGCCACTATAATTGCAAACATGTTAAATTTATTCAAGATTATATGTAAATGCATACCTCAGCTGAAGTAGGAAAGATCAAATTTTGTTATGGGTAACGCTTAAGTGTTGTTTGTAGATAATGGTGAACTATGTTTTGATGGCCAACCATGAACAATATTTACTCTATCAGAACATTATCGTGTCCATCTGAATTTTTAACCATAACCAGTACCAAGAGTTATTAACTCTTGCCAGTACCAAGTTATGTAGTTTGAAATGTGGCGTATATATGCATTGAGGTGTTTATTTTTTGGTATTGGTGACTTCAGTGAATGGTTTTCATAATGTGGGGCCATGCTGAAGTTTCTAAATTTTTTGTTGACAATCAGCTATTAAAAGATATATACATACACATGGTCAAGTTATTCACAGACGTACTTGTTTCTGAGGTTTACCGTAAAATAGTAGTCTTATTTATCCAGTAGGAGTACGTTGCTGTTTACTTTAATTTCCAAGGTAAAAATATTTTATGCAGTGGAATCTCAAAAGAGAAAAAAAAAGACTTCAAGCAGAAAAGTAACAACAAATTATGAGTTTTAATTTGTTAGGTTAAATAAAATATCTTCTTTCAGACATGGATTATGTACCCTCTACCCAGATCTGTTGTCAGGCTTGTGTCCTTTCCATATGAAGGGTTTATTTGAGTGAGGAAATCGAAGTTGAAATAAGTATGATAGGATACTTGTATGTCCTATCTGGGTACTCTACCTCGTTACCAACTTCTTGTTCCACTGTTTAAATTAATTAAGACTTGTATAATTAATACAGTTGTGTGTAAACTTGTGATAAGATCACATCTTGTTGAGTATAGGTAATTGTAGGGCTTCAAAGAAATTGAATTTTCTGTACTAACAATTATACAAGAGCACATCACAATGTACACGGATGTGGTATTGCCAAGGTGTCCATGTTGTAGGAAATCCAAAGTCCTGCACGTTTCATTATCAAAGAAATTAGTGGACCACAAATTTTTACCAGTATTCAATGTATGTATAGTAGCTATGTCAGTCTATTTGAGCTAGCAGCTGCTATTTAACCAACCAACAGCATCCTTATCATTGTGAGTGTGGGCTATAATACGTGTACTAGTTCACTTTATAATCTTTATCCTGTGGGAGTATACTGGACTGGTGATGAATGCTAAGCTATACATTATATACATCACCAAAAGTTCCAATCTCCCTAAGGATGGTATCGGTGATAAGATGCTAGACCTAGCCTCTCTATTTTAGTAGTGCTAGTCCCATGAAAGAAAAGATTACTGGTCAGACTGTAGTGAAGAAAGTACGTGGTTACTGGATCAAGGAAGAATGACTTAAGCGTAAAAGTATTGATACTCAAGAGTTATACCAGTAGTCTTGGAAAGTATGCATGTGTGGGTTGGTAGTTGATCAACAAACCTTGCTTAGTGGCTACCTTGTTTAATAAGATCATACCCTTCTAGGATAGGGTCATAGTTTACAACCTTGTTAATAAGACCACCTTGTCGTTGAGACCATTGCATTCATGTAGTTATACTACTATAACTTTACTGTGTAGAAGCCACAAATTTCATTGTACTATTTGTTCTATGACTTAAGGAGCTGTTATCTTATACAAGATCTTGTATTAAAATAACGTTTCCATTCAAGACATGATGTTAATTGAGCCCAGCTTTAGTATGTGTGAGTACATACATGTACATCCCAGGGGCGTCTGAGTAAAAGTGAAAGTGGTACGGCTCAGTTTGGGGACATGCCCCCAGGAAAGTTTTTAACTTGCACATTATAGAGATGCCATTTGGAGGCACTCTTTGGCTGTAGTACTGTGTGCAATTGTTCAATGGATGCTAACCAAAAAGCACCTCCATAATACTGTTTAACTCCTAACCTTATCATTTGAGTCTATTAAGTGTTTCCAAAGCAGCTACAAAGAGAAACAAAGCCAAAGCTACTATAATGTTAATCATTTTAGAGGCGCTTAATATGGACGAAGTCGACATGAAGCTGTTCTGAGTTAAAGACAGGTTAGATTAGTGTTGGTTCTGTCCACTATTGCTATTAAATTGATGCCAAGTATTACAGGTTAACTACTTTTAGTTTGGCTCCATCAAGTAGTTTAAATTTTATTTTATTTCACTGAGCCAAAATGTGTTGCACCTACTCTGACGCCCTTGGTACATCCTCAACTACACAAGACACTTAACTAACATATAATTGTTGTCAACTACAAGCCCAAGACCTTTATAATCATACTCTAACCATAGTAGATAGATTCTAATGTGGTTAGTATAGGCAATGGGCCAGGGGGGGTCATGGCCCCCCCTGCTGAAAAATATATTTTTAAAATCTTGGGGGAAAAGTTGCAGTATAGAGAGTATTTTCAGCGTTTTTCCGTTCAAGTCTAGAGTAAAGTTCACTACTATCATTGTTGGCTTTTGCAGTCTCAAATATCATTTGTTTGAGTCAAGAGTTCAGCTTACAGAGGTAAGCTAAATTTTCAGTGTTTGAAGTACGCAATACCAGACCTTGGTAATGGTCTTTACTTATCCCGTTACATACAGCATGCACCCACACTCCACAAAGATCACATTAAATAGCATGACCTTGTTCTCCTATTTCTGCACAGCATTTATCACAGTGCTTACAAATATCGCCTGAAAGGTTCATTATTACCCCCTTTACTGGCGAGTCATCAGCCGGCTTGTGTCTTTTTATTTGCATGCCTACATCAGCGGTTGGTGTCTTCGTCAATGTGGGTCCAGGATTGCTCTCCTCTAGAGTTGTCATAGTATAATTCAATGTTCCTAAGGATAGAATGCAAGAAAACCAAACTTCTTTCGAGAATATCACTAGCCTTTTCTAGTACTGTTCTCTATGCCACAGTATCATGGCTTTTGTGGTTAATTCGCAGTTCCAAAGTCCGCTTATTTGATGTTTCTGTGTTTCACACAAGTTGGTTTGTCCTTTAGTGAGGGAACCACTCTAGTTGGTAGAGGTGGTAAGAAGGTAAAAAACCACACTGTAACCATCTCTCACACAATATCAGGACTATGGTAATGTAGTACTACAAGTAGTTTATTATCTACATGCTAATCTTCTGTCATTAGCTTTCTTTACCTGTTATCTCCTTATTTGGTGAACAAAGAATTGGTGGAGATATCCCCTCTAATAATAGAGTGATTGTGTGGGGGTCACTGTGTACATTAGATTGTAATAGTTGATTCCTTATATAGGCTATAGGATTAGTGTACGTGTGCATATTGTGTTTGTGTGTGTGCTGCCATAAGTCTGTCTCTACCAGAACATATCTGTACTTTTAAAATCTCACGATCACAACCTTATTGACAAGACCACCTTATTATAGGGGCCATGTCATGTAGATCTCAAATACAGAGGCTTACGTATAAGATTGACAGCTAATTAATAAGATACATATATAGGTTCTGTTACTGATGTATGGAGACTCCAAAAATTGAAGTCATAAAGTTAAACCTCAAATCAACATAAACTAAACTTAAGCTTGTATAACTTGTAACAACTCAGGAATGTGGTTACATCCTCTTCATCCCATTTGTGGTAATTTAATTTTATAGCTCGTTATTCTTGTCTCTGTAAAATGCAAAAATTTGCTTTTCACTGAATGTGTGTAAGGGGTTTGTATAAACAGTGGAGCAGGGACCCAAATTTTATATATTATACAATGTCTAAATGTGTCTGCAAGTCATGTTACTGTGTTGCCTTGCATGGCCTTAAAATTTGTTCTCTGTCACACATAATAAATTTATACTCCGAAAAAAAGAGTCTGGACTGCTTTACATACTGTCTCACATATACTATAATCCACTCATTTCTACACTTTTGTGCACAACAGGACACATGAAAATCAATTTTTTTGAGCTCTCCAGTTGAGCTGCTTGTGAAACTTATAGCAACTATAGTCTTCCCTTAAAAGCTGTTTACACAAATATCTGAGCCTAGTACTGTATGTAGTTTGGTTCCATAATAGACTAGTGTGTCCAACAGAAGAACCTGTAATTGCTCTAGACAAAAGGATACCCTACAAGTGTACGCTATTGTGGTTGCAGTTGTGTATCTACTTGTCCTTCAAAATACAAACTCTTAAAACTGTATGCAACTGAAGTGTGCCAAAAATGAATTTAAGCTGTGTGTTACTTCACAGTTATATATTGTCTTAGAACAGCATGTCCAGTACGTCATAAAACCGTTTCCTTGAAGTCTGTGCAAGCTAATCTTGGTAGCAATAGAAATAAAATTCACTGGTTTTGTATAAGTGTCATATCTTTGTTAAGCATATACTCAGTCTTGCAGTGTTAAATGTATACTCAGGCTTGTAGTATATTTTAAACTAAAGTCTTTGAGGTTGGTTGAGCTGTGGGTGTTTGCGTCCTACACATTCATTATTGAACTCCAGTATTTTGAACACATTCTATTCACTACACTGTCAGTTTAGTAACACATGTACGCAATATTGCCTCTGTGTGTTATTGTTTCTGTACATCATGCTCTGTGGATAATCATGTAAAGTGGGTTGACTGTTATTTATGGCAGTGTTTGAGAGCTGACTCAGTAATCTGATTTTTTAAATGTGCTTGCTCAGCTGTACAGTAGCCATAATACAATGTACAGGATGTTTGTTGGTTTAATTAACTAGCTACCTGTATAGGTTGTCCTGAGGTTGTGTTGTTTATATGACAATACATCTGCTAATATACTATATCATCCCTGTTATCTATAGTTACATGGCTTTATTATTATTATTTTTTTGATCACTTGTATATAGCCCACAAACTTTAGAAGACTTCTCCTTACAAGGAACAGTCAATGGTTTCACCAATGGAAGTGGTTAATGAGGCTGTTGCCATGGATACACCATAACAAGGCACTTCAGAAGCCATGAATGGTTCAGTGACTATGGAAATGGAGTTACCATCTAATTGTGAATACATTAAAAATATCATCAAAGATGATGGTGATGTCATGTCTGAAGTTGTGTGTGGTAAGAAAACTGACTGTGAACTGGTCACAGTAAAGTGTGATGAATGTGGGATGGATATTCCCCTAGATGTGTGGATTGAACACGATGATTATCATGTTGCTACAAAACTACAGGACTCTTTTAATTGGACACCGATTACTATCCCCGTCTGTTCCCAGATCTTCATCAAGTAGTCAGACATCTAGGAACACTAGTAGAACTAACAAGAAAACATCGTCAGCAAAAATTAAATGATCTCAGAAATCAAAGAAACCACAATCATCTACTTTAGACAGATTTTTAAATAAGTCCTCAACATGAAATAATGTATATTTTGTATTACATAAATTATGATAGGTACAGTAATGTATATTTTGTATTACATAAATTATGATAGGTACAGTATGTCATAATTGTTTTTAAATATTCGAATTCATGTTTACGGCAACAACTTTCTGGATAATCTTGTACAAAAATAAAGAGCTGTGCTCCCCAGAATTTTGAATTGCAGTGTATGGCAAGACCCCAAGTCCTTAAACATTCTCCGATTAATAAAAAGTATCATTAACTAGTAATGTGTCCTAATTTTAGTAATATTCATTGATACCCATGACCAAGTGTCCTGCCTGGTAAATAAGCTGTCCACATTTCATGGTGTCCAGTTGTAGATATTCCACTCTGATACACATACCTTAGTGTGTTGTTAAACTTTGAGGATTAGACTTTGTTTCGTGGCCATCATACAAGTGTACATACGATATAAACAACATTTGTGTATATCCCTGTATGTGTATGTGTATACTGCAACACCTTGGCACACACTTTATAATATCGTCAAACTGGCCACTATAATTGCAAACATGTTAAATTTATTCAAGATTATATGTAAATGCATACCTCAGCTGAAGTAGGAAAGATCAAATTTTGTTGTATGGGTAACGCTTAAGTGTTGTTTGTAAATAATGGTGAACTATGTTTTAATGGTCAACCATGGACAATATCTACAACATTATTGTGTCCATCTGACCATAACCAGTACCAAGTTATATACGTAGTTTGAAATGTGGTGTAAATGTACACCATTGAAGTGGTTGTTTGGTATAGTGGTAACTTTAGTGAAGGCTTCTCTCTTATGGACACTTTGGGGCCATGCTGTAGTTTCCTAATTTCTAGTTGACATAATTATTATTCCACTGTAAAGATATACACAAATTATTCACAGATGTACTATTGTACTTTTTTTTCAGAGGTTTACTGTAAATGGTAGTCTTATATAGGAGAGTAGCTGTTCACTAGTTTTCCAAAGAGTGTATGCAGTGGAATTCAGATCTCAAAAGAGGAAAGAAAAAGATTTCAAACAACAACAAACCTAAACTCATAATTTATATTATGAGTTGTTAGGTTAAAAATAGTAATGTCTTCTTTCAGACATGGATATATGTACCCTCTACCCAGATCTGTTGTCGGGCTTGTGCCGTCCTTTCCATACGAAGAGTTTATTTGATTGAAGAACTTGAAATAAATATGATATGTTAGTTGTAGCTATATCCTCTGCAAGTCATGACCTATACTTCGTGACCAACTTCTTGTTCCACTGTTTAAATTAATTAAGACTTGTATAAAATTAATACAGTTGTGTGTAAACTTGTGGTAAGATCATGTCTTGTGATTTTGGATATAGGTAGTTGTAGGGCTTCAAAGAAATTGAATTTATCTTCACTAAGTGGAACTAACAATAAACACTATTAGAGCACATCATAGTGTACACAGATGCCAAGGTATCCATGTTGTAGAGTTTCCACTGTACTGCAGTGAAATCCAGTCATGCATGTTATCAAAGAAATTAGTCGACCACAAATTTTTACCAGTATTCAATCTATGTATAGTAGCTATGTCAGTCTAACTGAGCACCTCCTATTTTTATTTTAAGCCAACAAATAGCAACTTTATCATTGTGAGTGTGGGATATAATATTTGTACCAGTTCACTTTATAATCTTATGTGGGAGTATACTGGACTGTTGTGCCAAGACTCGGTAGGAAGATGTTATGTCTATGGGCTAATCCCATGAAAAAAAAGGATTACTGGTCAGGCTGTAGTGAAGAAAGTGTGTGGTTACTAGATCAAGGAAGAATGACAAGTATAAAAGTAGTTATTTTACCAGTCTTGGCAAGTATATGATGTATGTGTACATGTGGGTTGGTAGTTGATCAGCAAACCTTGCTTAGTGGCTATACCTTGTTTAATAAGACCATATCCTAGGATAGGGTGATATAGTTTACAACCTTGTTAATAAGACCACCTCGTTGTTGAGACCATTGTTTTACTTTACATTCATATAGCAGTTATTATTATTATTATTATTATTATTAGCACTTTACAGTGACCAGCACTGAAGGTCTGACAGCAACATGTGCTGCAGCCTTAGGATTACCTAACCTAATTTCAGGGACTTAGACCTAATGACTTGACTTACTGACTGACTGATAAGGTGTAACAGAAAAGGGGCCAAAGTAAGGAAAAAAGTCCCTCCAACCCCAGGATTCGAACTGCAGGTCACCCAATGTCTAGTCGGGGCCACACTCAGTCTTCCTCCAGGAGGGATGGATTTTCTTCCTTAAACCTAAAGTATTTATTATTAGCACTTTACAGTGACCAGCACTGAAGATCTGACAGCAACATGTGCTGCAGCCTTAGGATTACCTAACCTAATTTCAGGGACAGTTATACTACTATAACTTTACTGTGTAGAAGCCACAAATTTCATTGTACTATTTGTTCTATAACTTATTAAAGAGCTGTTATCTTATACAAGATCTTGTATTAAAATAACATTTCCATTCAAAACATAATGTTAATTGAGCCTAGCTTTAGTATGTGTGGGTACGTGCATGTACATCCTCAACTACACAAGACACTTAATTATTGTCAACTACAAGCCCAAGACTTGCATAAGTTTTAGGCTGTTTTCAAGCCTTCAAATTGCAAAATTTCTGCAGTATCTGGGGTGAAACCCCAACCCCCCCCTCCCCAAAATTCTACTTTATATTACAACCATACGACAATGTGCTGTTCGACTTGGCCCTCCCTGTAGGTCAGGTCTAGAATCGTCACTGGAACTCACATGTACTTCAAACTCACTGGGGTCAAAGTGCTATAATGACAATGCAATCAAGATAATGAAATTAAATTATGTCAACTAGTGGATGAAATAACTTTGTCACCTTACTACAGTGGGACCTTAGTTATCCGAACACATGTGTGCCAGAATATGTCATGTTTCTATTACTTAAATGCAATACTCTTTGTAATACTTCATGACCATTTTTAAGGTAGGGGATGGGGTTTGCACCTGCTATCACAAACAAGCGCTTTACTTATTGGCCACCTCTTCTTATCATTTCTGAGCCTTATTGATGAATGCCACCTGAAGTGGTTGAATTTGATGTAAAATATGTTTTGGAACTGTAGCATATCAGCTGGATTTTTACTAGAGTTGTCAGCATGCAATAGCTACGTATGCTGTAGAGTGACTGCTTTATTAGGGCATCTCAATCTTGCTGTTGATCTTGGGTGAAACTCATGATGAGGCCAGAAGACTTCAGTACCATATTCTAATAATTCCAGGTGAATTATAAGTATGCTTATTATACATGTACCGTACAGCATAATAAATTAACGGGGGAAATTTTGACGAATTTGGTAAATTGTTACAAATCGTCAAATTTTTCCTTGTCAAAGCTCATGTGACTGGTTAATTTCAATACTGAAGTCAGCACATTCATCAAAATTTTCCTTGTAAATATTTAGCAATAATGAATTCGTCAAAATTTCCCATTGAATTATTACGCTGTAAGTATGTATGTGTACTTTAACCCTGCTAGAGGTCAAAGTACTTCCTTGTACTACAATTGATGCAAACCAGATATTCTCATGTCAACTCATGGAATGAAGCAGCACATTTTAAAATGTCCTTATTTCAGCTATTTATAATTTGGAATGGACTTGGTTTTTGTACATCATACACACTGTGATGACAATGATGTGTGTTTATTTTGTCGATTTATATCTCAGCATGAAGTTCATTGTAAATACATGAGTACATACACATACATTATGTATAGTACATACTGCCAGCATCATTATAGTTATGGTTTGTGAGTGAATGCTGTTTTTGGATTGAGGAATAGAATTTTTTTGTGAATTGTATAATGCAAGTGACATAAAATAATGTGTTACTGGATATAACTGGTAGGCCATCATCATCATACAATATCATGACCATAATGTTTATAGTTGTGTAATCTTCTGGTGTAATATAGTCTTCATCCTTCCTGGCCTGTTATCTCCTTATTTGGTGAACAACAGAGATCAGTGAAAACCTTGTGAAATATTCCCTCCAATGATATTATCATGTTCTCCCACTGTTTGTGGAGTGGTCAGTGTATTCATTTCATCGTAGCGTTGTTGATTCCTTATATGTACTGTGGGATTAGCACATCTCTACCTGTTCATATCTGACTTCTAAAAACTCACAATCACTACCTTACTGATTAGACCACCTCATTATTGTGACCATGTCAAGTAGATCCCAAAACATACAGTGTGCATGCATAAAGCAAGGTGCTTTTAAACCTGAAGAATTACAATCAACAATTTGTAATTGATGCCAGGCTTTTCCGTTATGTCAGCTCACAAATGTACCAGTAATTTTGTAGATGTTAATATCATGTTATCAATTTAATGTATTTGTCATCATGAAATGGCAGCATAAAGGCTGAAGAGTTTGACTGGTGTAATTTAATGCACTTAGCTTGTCAGGAACACTAACATAATTATTTAACACAATGTATTGGTAGTTAATAAAGCATGTCACACAGGTAGCTATGGCTGCAAGTAGCTAATATTTATGAGTACATGAACTGATTGTTGACTCTAGAGAGCACTTGACATCCACAGCCCAGCTAAATTATTTTGTGAGAGGCTAAACTCAGCTGCAGCACACCTGCATATAGTTTACTGAAATTATTAAAGAGGTCATAAAGTATACTTGAGGCCTAAATACACCTTAGCTATGCTTGAGACCTGCTGAAGGCGGCCACTATAAAGAGATGGTCTCATTAAAGAGGTGTAGCTCCTAAATGAGGTAAGGACATCTCATTATTGAGGCTGCATGGCATTTTCTGTACGTGTCCCATGTAAAAGTTAACACAACCACTTCCTAAATATTAGCTCTTTGTGCATATGTGCAGACTTCAAGGATAACATTCAAAGGGGCACTGGACACGTGTTGACGGACAAGTCACATCCCATAGTTGATAATAAAATGACTGCACAAACTACATATAGTAAAACTCATTACTAGGCCATCCATCTATAAATAAGTTGATTAAGTGTCGTACTTTTGTGCTTTCTGTGTATTCAAAACTATAGGCATTGAACCATGAATGTTTACATACCACACATTCATTATTAATATCCAGTATTTTGAGCACATCCTAGTTACTACACTATCAGTATAGTAATTGACATGTGCTGTAACTAAATAATGTGTGTTGTTCCTCCATACATTAATTATATGCTCTGTAGGTTTGAGAGTAATCTGATTTTTTAAAATGTGCTTGCTCAGCTGTACAGTAGCCATAATACAATGTACAGGATGTTTGTTGGTTTAACTAGCTACCTGTGTAGGTTGTCCTGAGGTTGTGTTGTTTGTGTGAGATTACATCTTCTGCTAATATACTACATCATCCCTGTTATCTGTAGTTACATGGCTTTACTATTTTTGATCTCTTCTTGTAGACCACAAACTACAGAACTCCTTACAAGGAACATCCAATGGTTTCACCAATGGAAGTGGTTAATGAGGCTGTTACCATGGATACACCACTTCAGAAGCCACAAGTACTTCATACCAAGAGTTCAATACATTATGAACTCTTGTTCATACAAATGAGTTACCATAAAATATAACTTCAAAGATGATGCCGTCTGAAGTTGTGCAGTGTGCAGGCCTGGTAGTGTGGTGACTTTGAACTGGCGTGATGAATGATTCTCCTAGATGTGTGGAATGAACATGACAAGTATCATGTTTTCTGCAAAATTACAGGAGTCTTTTAATCGCAGATCATCACCAGTCGTGACATAAGCCACAACTAGTTAGTAGATCTAGAAAGAAAATCGTCACATTAATTATCTCATAAATCAAAGAAACCACTTTAAAGATACATTTTTAAGTCCAGCTCAACATTAAAAGATGTACATTTTGCATTACATAAAATATGCAATAAGTAAGTACGTTATAATTACATTTATATTTAAAAATAATTTTTAGTATCCGAATTCGCATCTTTACGGAAACAATTTCCGGATATTTTCGTACAAAATTTTAATAAAGGGCTGTGTTCTCCTGCTTGTGTACATGGATCGTGCGTAGCGAAGAAGTAGTCGTATTACTAAGAGTCAAGACGTTAGTTTAGTCGCTTGCAACCTTCATAATCAAGTTATGTCGGGGATCAAGACGGTACGAGAGGTGTTCAAGTCACCGCTACACTTGAAGAAGCGAACAAACCCGTTACTGGTGAGTACCTTTGTGCTGCAGTGTTGTTGACAGACTTAACGCGTGTTAACCAGTGAATTAAACAAGCGTGTAATACACTGATTGTGAGTCATGTCTGTGGAATCGTGCCGATTCAAAAAAAAAGAAAAAAAAAGAACAGTTGCAAGGACGAAACGAAACGTTAGCTAGTGCTGATCATAAGAGTGCTGAGATATAGGACAAAATCAGTACCTGAATAAACCATAGCTGAAATCTTACTGCTTGAAGCAACGCTGCAGCAAAATGGTTGATTGGTTGATTGGTTGTCATATTGGGGGTAAAGACAATATAAGTTTATAACAGCAGCAGTCCGGCTGGCTAGTAACAAATTTAGGACGGAACTTACAAGGTAGCTAGCCCATGATCAGTGGGTGTTAATTTTGTGCTGCAATTGAACTTGTAGGATTTGTTGTGTTAGAAGTATGCCCAGTTGGCAATAGTGCACAACACATTACGTTGTGCCGCCCAGAAACACCCTTTGCACAACCTTTAATTTATGTAGGTAGCTTTTGTGTAAGTGTGCAAGTGAATGAGCATTTTGGCTATTTGCACGTATGCTAGCAAACCATGATAGCGTTTGTTAAAATTTTAATTTTTAATTATGTGAACGTTAGAACAATGTTTTAACCCCGTGTGAGTACAGCACATACATTGAGTGTCTTATAACAGTCTACTGAATTACTGGAAAATTGACCATGTACAGAAAGCACATCCCATGAAACAACAGTATAAGATAGTAAAGGCTAACTGATTTGCTTAGAAATAAATTACAATGTCTAGTGGTCAAACCAATTAAAAGACGAGAGCTTTCCTAGAAATTCATATAGACACTAACACTGCCATCTTGTAGTAAATTATATGAGGTAGATACTTTAGCACAAGCTACATTAGACTGCTGAGGAGTACGAGTGTTAAATGTTGTTTAATTATGTGTATAACTGAGGTATGTGATATGCATTGGATGTACATCAGTTGTAATAGCCCCTTACGTATGTATACCCATTGATCTTTTTTTTGTACTTGCAGTAGGTGTTGATATTAGATAATGTATACTGTACATGTGTGTGTGAAGCAAAATTGTGTGCTTGAATGACGCTGAGAGTGTACGCAAAAAAAAAACCCAACTAATTTGAGTCCCTAGACACATATCCTGTTTACCATGTCAAAAGTTATTGTGTAGTAAAAATACGACAGATACCACATACTTACCCATTGATTACCTACATATTGTAGTTTACAAGCTGAATAGTACCCATTGATGAAATCATTGTCAACACGACTACAGTACAACAATACTCACAGTACCTATTGTGGTACAGCCTTGTTACAATGTTATAGAATTTACAAAATTTCACTGCTTGATGTGTAGGCATGTACCGGAGTGTGAGAACCTTCTTCTGTTTGCATAGTCAAACTTGTACTGCTTCTTAAAATATTATTTAGCATGAATACAATAAAAATGGTAAAGTCCATGCATGCATCTTCCCAGCACTCATGGCTCCTCAATGAAGTTATTTTATTTGTCAGTTTGTTGTGTGTGCGTGCATGTGTGTGTATGTGCGCGTATGTGTACATGCGTACGGGTGTGTGTGTGTGTGTGTGTGTGTGTGTGTGTGTGTGTGTGTGTGTGTATTGGTATACATACTGTTACATGGAAATACGTAACAAGAGACCATTGCAACTGCTTATTCATGATCCATTGGTTTACACCTAAATCAAGTTAGTTCTACCAGTGTCCCCATGTATCTGGTAAATACAGCCATAGTGGTTCAGACTGTAAGTGTTTCACTCCTTAAAAGGTCAAAATTATCATTTCTAAAAATGAATATCTTTAAAACACTACCAGTTTGTGTAGGGAACACTTTAACCCATTATGACTAATTAAGAAGGTATCACGCACTGTCACAGTGTCACGTACTGTCTCAAACACAAGCACTGTCACAGTGTCACGTACTGTCTCAAACACAAGCACTGTCATAGTGTCACACACTATTGCAAACAGTCACAAACACAAGCATTGTCACACTGTCACACACAAACACATCTGTTATCACTAAACTGATTCATAACTGGGAAATGTTTGACTGATGGCTTCCCATTAACCCATTAGGCGGTATGTCAACTTTGTACATGTTGAACAAATAGATTTAGGACATCTAGTAACAGTTTGCATCCAATTACACATAATCTCCACACACACATGTGTAGGATGATTTTGTGTACATGATTAGTGTAACAGTGAACGTGTGTCATACATGTGACCGTCTCAGCACAAACCCACCTAGTTTATATAACTATGAGTTTTAAGAAAATTGGAATTTAAGTAAAATTGCACATGCTACAAAGAAAAAAATATATAATTGAGCCATTACTCAAGGAAGAAAGTCTCACACCAATTAAACGTATGAGTTTGAGTATCTTTGTTTTGTTTCAGTAGTCCCAACTATATACGTGTCATGTGCATTTATTTATGGTGCAGTTAGACATAAAGAAGATCGTCGTCATTTCTTCATATAAAATGTTTTCGTACATGCTATGCGCAAGTGACTACAGTGATAAAACTATACCTTGCAAATTCATAGTGAACATTTTAAACCAAACCCAACTCTGTAGACCAACACAAACTAAAGTTATGGTTGTGAATTTAAGCTCCTGTTGTTTGTTTTATAGTATGTTTGCTGAAAAAATCCATTCTTTGCTCTTCCTCCTGTCTAGCACTATAATTCTCCAAAACTACTCACCATGGTAAGCTGTAACTTGGATAACTCATTCCTTGGGCACTGTAGATGATGCTAAAAAAATAAAAATAAATTCGGAAGTTCTGCAAACTAGACTGGTTTTTGTTGAGAGGATATATGAATAGGATATGACCTAATTCCTTATTAATCCTGATATGTATGTAGCTCACACCTTAGACTGGCCCTTGACTGAGATTCTTTGTAGGTAAACAAAATCAACTAGTAGATTTAGGCCTCAGCACATGACGTAATGTAACTATGTTCTTGTTCTTTAGACATAGTGACTGCCAAACATCTTAAATGTTATTGACAATAAGAAGCATTGACTTTTTAGTACTAGGCCGGCTCAATGGATATTCCATTTAATACTGTATAACTGTGATAGATACTAAGCCAGCCTACCACTATCCCATCTCTGTACATATTATTCACCAATTAAAGAGTTCACAGTTCAGTGAGCCCATTTCCTTTGTTGGGACAGTACTTGGTTTTAGAAAACACCATGACAATGTATTGTAATGTCAGGTTTATTTTGTGCCGTCCTGTTGGATTATTGTCAAACAGGTGTGAAATAAACAATCACATCACTACGGCAGCAAAGTATACTTAAGTGTCCATTAGTACATGTTGGTAAATATTTTTTGTGAAAATATATATAATATTTCCACTGTTTCACATGTATGCATGCATACAGTACTGCTCAAATGCAACATCGTCTTGTGAGAGTGAAGGCAATAATAAACTTGCTAGTTTAAGGGTGTGGCACCCATTTCACTCACAGGTATTCATCCTGTTTTGTTTGGGATGAATACGCACAAGTGAAACAGGTGACCCTTTAATTAGAAGTTTTTTAATCGCTCACACTCACAAGACGACGTTGCATTTTGAGCGATACTGTAGCTCTGCAGCTTTGCATATACACTCTATTAGGAGTACGTTGAGCATGCAACTCCATACACTACTAACATTACAAGCACATGGCATCTTGTGCTAACATTTAGTTACATCATTCTTGCACACAACAGGGGTACACAGAATGAGCTGCCACTCCATAGTTTTGTGGGAAGGCAGGGAAGCTGCTTCGATAGAAAGGTCATCAAGTTGAAGGAACAGATAGGAATAGTCTGTCAGAGTAATTTTGCAAATGTATAAAAGCTGTTTCATTATGCCTGTACTACCATTCTTCCATCACGCCATTAAACCTCTTTCTATAGCTTTGCTTTGTCATACTGCACACTGTACTTAATGTGACATACTAGAGCATGCACCTCTATATAATGGAATTAAATTGTTTCATATATAGCAGCCCAACAACTAGTACTACCAACAGCCATTGCAAAATATTTTTTGTTGAATTGTTGTATCAATATGTCTACCAGTCTGCATCAAACCATAGTACTACCTTAAGCCAGTAAAACTTCCAGCAACATAATTAAGTATAATAATAAAATATTAAATGTATTGAAACATCTCTAATGAACACTTTTGGACCCATAATGCCACATAGCACTAAATTTAACATCGGAAAATTTGGACCGCCTGCCGAGTTATTTTTTGATGAAGTGCTTTGATATATCAGTAAATTTGGCTAACACACTTTTGTCTAAAATTTCTTCTGTTGTACTTTTCAATACTGTATTTTACTAGAGGTTCTTCTGAAACTTTGAATATATGTAGCCAGGGACCAGAATCCTTGTCCTTATTATAATGGCGACCAGTTTTTAAAATAAAAGTTCCACTGCACTTGAAAAGCCAGCAAAACGTTTTGCATTGCCAGCCACACCCATTACGTGTGCATTTACACACCAGATATAACTGAACTGGTAGTTTCCAATAATATTTTATAAGCCAGATGTGTATCCCTCTAGTATTGTGAATGGTCATGAGCAATCCCTTGTATTATTTGGTTACTATTCACAACAGTGTTGCTATGGGGATTTGTTGACAGTTACAACACTGTGGCTACATATGTATTAAGGTGAATACCTAGTTTATCTCTTGTTGACAAAATCAGATGTTTATCATTTACTCATAAATATCTAGCTTGCTGTGTAGTTGGGTGTACACTAGAACAGTATCATTGTCAGAAGAAACCATTTTAAAGTCAGTTGTTTTTGTGTTGTGGCTGACTGAAGCCATTTTAGTCTGTGTAGCCTGCCACTTGTCCCTGATGGTATTACAACCATTGAACAAAATGTGAATATCTTTGACTGCTTGGCTTGTGACATAATGGTACATAGAAACACAGTACCTGCATAAGAGAATGTAAGATATAATGCTATCGTACTACTGTGCTAACATGACAAATGTACATGAGTATATTTCTTGTTTAATGACTCGTGTAGTTACAAATTCATAAATGGCTTGAATCATGGAGTGGTATGATAGACCACCGTTGTGATACGATATCTTTTTATGGATAAGTTCCAATATAGTTATACATCAGTACAATAGTCAGCAGTTTTACAATTATCAAGTTTGGATGATGCAAATCTTACCTCATCATTAAAACACCATTTGAGGTGCAAGCTAAGTATCTTCATTAAAAAATATTTTGTGATTAATTACAAACTTATTGCTTATGTACATTTTGGTTATGGCCACATCAGTAGTAATAAAACATTGTCTATCCTACAATAAATCATTACCCATACTAGTAATCCATTACCGTATACTCTTTACTGTCTGACTGCACATTTCACTCACCATAATTTCTTTTCTACCACTGCATACAAGTTAGGGCCTTGTGTGGGGCTTCTGTCAATCCATTTGTCTGTCACTGCAGTAACCTCAATACAAGCCTACTAAAGTTATAGAACTATATAATGTAGAGCAGTAGGATTGCTCATTCCGTATTTTCAAATGTGAACTGAGACAATATTGTTGTGAAAATGAAGAAACTGTACATCTGAACATTTACTTATAAAAGCACTTATGGATGTTTGACAAGCTAAAAGTTGACGAATTTAGCTGATTCGTCAACACACACATGTACACACAAATACACATGCGTGCGCACACACACACATGCACACACACACACACACATACACACACACACACACACTTGAGCTATGAACATGGAATTTTTTACACATCAGATATAATGCTCTTGGGTATTACATAGTTGTATTAGTTCATGAGTACATGTTAATAATTGTGTGATTGTTTGTATTGCAGTCACCATGGGTACCAAGAACTGTTACACTGCTTTGTGAAATTTCAGGTTTGTACATATGTGTGTATTGTACGCATGTAGCAAGATTCAAATTGTATTTTGCTATGTGATAGGATACTAACAATATTATTGATATACCTAAAATAAAATCTTTTGCTAGATCAAGTGGTATTACAGAATAGATGGAAATTTTGTCTATTGTAAGCTAATGGTTGCTAATCTACTTCTCTGATTAGTTGTGTACGTAGAACATGTGTATACATTTTATACTATGAGTGTTTTCTTGCTAGCTTTAGTGTATATATGTACGTGCGTACATATGTATATAGTACAAACGTTCTCTCAATTGTGACCTTGTTATGTATTATACATGGTGTATAGGTCAAGCTGGTACTGAGAAATACATTCTTCAAGTTAGTAAGGGCTCCAAGACCATCACCATTGCTGCTAGCAACATCATATCAATTGAATCATTTGATGAGGAACTCTTGATGACTCTCATATTGCCTAACAACAAGGAGATGAATTTTAAGGCTGACTCACTACAAAAGCTCATACAGTGGGTATCATCTTTGAAGGTTGCTATTGGTAAAGGTAAGTATGTCAGTTTGTACGTGTGTGTATGTAGTGTGTGTACAGCTGCGTTTGTGTTAAATGTCTGCGTGCGTATGTTTGGAAAGTATGCAGTTTATAATAATTATTTACATACCAGGATCATTTAAGTGACTGGATCTGCAAAAAGAGGTCTTATAGCCTTTCCAAATTTCCAAGTTTGATGAGTCATAACTAATCATGTGGTGAACCCATTGTCTCAAAATTACATCTAGGAGTGGTGCTATGTTAGGAGTATAAGGTGACCAAATGTCAGGCTGGTACCATACTCACAAGTCAAGTTATGGATTGCCAAGTACATGCAATTGGAAAGGTATAAGACCCCTTTTCACAGATCCGGTCACATTTTATGTGGATTCAAAAATTCTGTTATAGAGGTTGTGTTTTGTATCCTTGTTTTGGTGAATTCTGTGGCAATAGTAATATTTAACTTCTTACTATGCACTTCACTGATTCACTTGTATACTACTTATGAAGACATTTGTACATCTTTTATACCTGCTTTTGTAGGTACTCTCTTTCATGTCAAGCATCGCAGAGGGGACACCGAGGAAGATGAAGACTCATTGATGTATTTCATTGATGTGAGTAATGAAGGAGCCGGAAATTCAGACCAAGTGCTAGTACTGTCATCACCAATAAATGACATTACTCGACAAGCATGGAAGGTTTCTCAAATCCGTCAATTCCGCATCACCGATCTTGGAGTGTGCATTGAATTCTGTCCAAATTGTTATCGGACACACATGCCTCAATACAGATCATTTAACCTTTTTGTTCGTTCTTCCATGATAAACGCTTGTATTGACTTCCTTTGTAAGAAGACTAAGGCAGTTGCTCTTAAGGAATCTACGGAAACTTTTGTCACCATATACAAGTTGCAGAATCACAAGTGTCCTTCAATTACTCCACCAAATACCCCACCACCACAAGTACCTCCAAAAGCACCAAATGTAAAACCACCCATGCCACCACGTACCCATCCAAGGTTGGGATGTCTTAATGCTCCACCTGCTGAACCATACTTGCCACCATATTCGAGGATGAATCCTGTAAAGGGATGGGATGATCTGGTGTGTCCATACAAAATCACTAACAAGATTGTGGTGAACAATGACGGAACTGTCAGCTATGTATCAACTGTTCTTGGTCACTCTGGGAGTAAGACAGATTTGAGACCATCGATAACACCTCAAAGAGGACACCGGAAACCAATTCAACAAGAACAACAGAAGCCACATCAATTGACTAAACGACAAATGCCCTCTACTAATCCACATGCTAAGAAACAGCAGCTGCATAAGACTGAATCCACTGCTGTTCCACCAAGAAATATCAGACGACCTGCCATTATGTCTCCAGTGATGTCACCGTCTCTGGACAGCACTGATTATCCTGAGGAAGATTATGAAAATCAGTGGCCAAGTGAAGAATTTAAAAGAAGCGTGTCTTCCCAAGAACCAGAGATAATGGTTTCTTCACCAGTTAAGAGGAAGCCTTTATCCTACCTAGAGCCTGTTTCAACAACACTACCCATCGATGATGATAAGATTGGTGATGATAAAGATTATGTTAATGCTGACCAAATAGAATTTCTAGCTAGTCTTAAGCCACCAGAGAAGTCAATGTCTCCATCATCAGAGACAAGCGATGACTCTGACACTGGCTGCAAAGATTATGTCAATGTGCCGGATGTTGTTTCACCAGATTATATGAACATACCAGATATTTTACTAAAAATGCCTGTAGAAGAACAAAATGTTACACCATTGAAGGTGGTTAGGCCTACAATTAAAGCACGGACTCTCCCTACAGCTACATCGGAATCACACAAACAGGAATCACCAACACCAAACAAGAGATACACCACTAATCCTCCACCAGTAGTTGACAGGACAGGCCAGAGAGCTAAGTCTCCTGCAGTAAGCAAACACCAGCAATATCAAGCAGAGTCCCCTGCAGTTAGCAAACACCAGCAATATCAAGCAGAGACAACTAAGTCCCCTGCAGTAAGCAAACACCAGCAATATCAAGCAGAGTCCCCTGCAGTAAGCAAACACCAGCAATATCAAGCAGAGTCCCCTGCAGTAAGCAAACACCAGCAATATCAAGCAGAGACGACTAAGTCCCCTGCAGTAAGCAAACACCAGCAATATCAAACAGAGACAACTAAGTCCCCTGCAGTAAGCAAACACCAGCAATATCAAGCAGAGTCCCCTGCAGTAAGCAAACACCAGCAATATCAAACAGAGACAACTAAGTCCCCTGCAGTAAGCAAACACCAGCAATATCAAACAGAGACAGCTAAGTCCCCTGCAGTAAGCAAACACCAGCAATATCAAGCAGAGACAACTAAGTCCCCTGCAGTAACCAGAAACCAACAATCAGAAATACCAAGTAACCACACAGGTAGATTAGAGAACACGATTATGGTCAACCAACTAGTATCCCAACCACAGGCTGCTAACAGACCATCAATGACACCAGTAAACATTACTTCAAAATCAAAAAAATCTGAAAGCAGCTCATTGAATATGGCAAAAGGTAGCAGTCCTCCGGTATCAGCTAAACCTCCTCAAAAGGTTACTAACCCTCAAATGGCTACAGGAGCACCTTTGCCATCTTCTCAAGAACAAGTAAACGTTAAGCAGTCATATCAGAACACTGTGGCAGTTGATACTAAAGTAAGAGGAGCAGAAACTACCACTCTGGAACAACGTTTACAGCAGTCATATCCCACTACACCAACTGTACCCCAATTAAAATCGCATAACAAATCACCAAAGGTATCCACCAAACCTGTATCACGCTTGAAAGATATTGAGAGCAGTTCTCCAAATACAGTGAAAAATAGTGGTCCCCCTCCTGTAGCCATGAAACCGGCAAAACAAGTGAACCAGAATACAGAGGAAATTGAAAATAAAGTGTTTGTTAGCATACCAGTAGATCAACACACCAGTACACCAGCTGTACAGACAAGCTCAACAAGACCAATAACAAATGCTACCAATGCTGTAAAGCAAATGGCTTCTCAGTTAAATGCTGGACCTATTAAAACAAAGCAGTCACCCAAAGTGCCTGTCAGGCGTTCTTCACTGTCTAATGAAGGTAGCCCAAAAGCAGTGAATCCTTCTCAACAGCTGTCACAGAGTTACAAGCAAGAGCAGTCTGTAACATCTCCAACTACTAAAAGACCTGCAAGAAAGGCTCCTGCACCACCAAAAAAGCAATCATCAGGAAGTAAGTTTGAAGTAGAAATGATTTTTAACTCTGTGTAGTTATAACATGTATTAATATTCACAGAGTGTTTCATGTTTTCTAGGTCCACCCATTGTACACAAGACTCAACCTACTACTACACCAGCACTTGGTACTTCACCACTGCAGCACACTTTTGCTGGTATGCATGCCATATGTGTAGTGTATCATGTTTATATAGTGTACTGAATGGGTGCATGTGTGTGTGCGTGCGTGCATGTGTGTGTGTGTGCGTGCGTGCGTGCGTGCGTGCATATGTATGTATACACATGCGTACATATATACCACACACACGTGTACGTACTTGCTTGAATCTGTGGTTGGCTTATTCACTTCATGATGTTTCTGTTTGTACAGGTACTCAACAGAGCAATACCTTTCAGCAACACACCTCGCCATCGCAACTACCAATTCTAGATAACACACAACCTGTTACCATTGACAATACCTTGAGTAAAACTTCCTTGACCACGTTTGGCGTAACAGAAACAGTTGGCTATGATTACACTGAGGATCAGGGGTGGAAGCCACCTGAAGAAGCACCACCAATTGTGGAGCATGAAGATGGCTTGGACAGTTGGTCTTCGTCATCGACATTTGGATCAACGTTTGGAACGACGTTTGGAACCACTGGCCAGTCTCCAGCTAATTCAATCATCTAATTGTGGCTGTAAACATGTATATATATGTGCTTGTAAGTAAATCTAACAGCAAACCTTAGCTGGTTTTATTGCTGTACTTTTTAAAACGATGAACATAAGGTGTTATTTTTTACTGCTTTGTAATATATGCAATTTTAATGTTGGACAGTATCATTTACAATGCATGCAGGACAGTTGTAACCCTGTGTGTACATACATACATTAAATGTGTGTAATTATGGCAACAGTTTTTAAAACAAGGATACAAAAAATTGTGTATAGTACTATTGTGAATGTATGTATTTGTATAGTGTCTGGTGACTTATTTACAAATGTGAGAGGTGCTTAATTATCAGCATGCTCAATTAATAGTCATTCCCTAATAAAGCAGTCGTTCTCTGCACAACTATAATAGGTCTACCGTCAATCTTCATTACCTGTACACCAAGTAGGGACCACTGGACCAACCTATTAAAACAAGATGCATACTAGACAGCACTAAGCATACTGTCAGCAAAATACACAGAATAATTTCAGTCTTGGGGAAAGTAAAATTTAGTCTTTGATCTAGCTAAGCCACTCCCAAGAAAATTCATTGTTTTCCATCTGAGGCCAATAAGCTTATATGAACACTAGAGTGGTTAACTTTATAATTTTGAGTACTGTAGAATAGAAGCACAATCTACTGGTCCCTAACACTGAGCTATTAGCTTGAAGATAAAATTAACTGATTCCTGCAACCGAATCACACCCGTGCTTTTTGTTATAACTAGTTACGTAACAATGATTGTGGTCGAGGTGACAAAACTGTGAAAATTCATTACTCGGAGGTCATCTGTCTACGTACGTTAGCTACCAGTGTAAGTCAGCTACTCCAGCGAGGCCTAGTAATGGCGACCCCGATGGCGACAGTAGGGAAAGCGTCTCTAACTTCCCTTGGGGAACACGTCGTATTCCAAAGTATTCTGCATTGCCGGCAAGACAAAGTGAGTAGCTAGAACACGGTAGCTAGTTACGAATAAGATCGTCACTATCTATGTTAAAATTTTCCGGGACATTTATAATAAGCCAATTCAGTATAACTAAAGTTACGCACTTCTTTACAAAGACCTGGAGTTGATCATTACTTTATGGCTGAGGCACGCCTTTTAAGGAAGCCCTTCACTGGAACCATCACTGACCAGCAGGGTTGTACATGTGGTACTGGAGGGCACGCTGGTGCACGTACAGTGTATATACTAAAACAGAGGTGCTTACAGCTAGCTGGATAGCCTAAATGATTTCAACAAGCACCAATTTGTAATCACCAGTGATGGGGAACAAGAATGTGTGACTGGACCTGAAGACCACCTGGACACTCAGCTAGTAACTAACCAGGATTCAACATCTAGCTAACATAGGGGTAGGTGACTGTAACCCACTGTGCAAGCTGACGCTGCTCACTACAAGCCAGAGAACCTAGCCAGCTAGCTAAGGCCACTACAAATAATTTCTCTGTTTCCATGAACCGCCCACATCTCAGTCTTTGAAACAACAGCCTGTAATTCTTCAGGAATTGGCGGATTCTTAGCAGGTAAACTCTCGCCATTTTCAGTGGAACTACTGGAGCCATTGGAGGATGAGTACACTTTATTCCATGCCTTCATGAACAAGGTTGATTGGGGAGTCTGATCCCATGCATTTATGCTGTCTGTACTAAGGCCAGGCAAACTTGTTTCTCATCCCCACCTGCATCCCTTTTTACCCCACCGGCTCTAATTTCGTATTTTGATGTTAAGAAGGCTGGCTATCATTTTATAGTACAGAAAATGTCACTTGGACCTCATGCAGAAATGGTGGTAAAACATAAGTACTAGTTCTTTAAAGGCTTTAGCTAACCTTTATACTGTTAGTAGTAACAGACAGCTTGATTTGGAGTATTTTCTTTAATAACGAATAATGAAAAATGACCTGCCTACATGGAAATCCAAATTTTTGTGGATGAGAAACAAGAAAATCAAGTTTGCCTGCCCTAAAAATAGCTGTTCCATTATTCCATGCATACTATACAGGCTCAGTACAAGGGGTGTCACCTCATGTAAACTGTGTAATATGTCTGTATTTATAATTATGCATGTTGTTTTGTAATCACGTACGATCATGTGTGTATTAATGGTAGTCACCTTTAAGGTTTCTTCTTTAAATGTAGCTATTGTTAAGTATGTAGTACTTTTTGCACTTAGTCACGTAACATTGTATATAGATGATAAATATTTTTGTAGCATTCATGGAAGCAAAGATATGCTGTATTGTACAAGAATACCACTTTAGGTGAGTTCATTATGATGTTATCTATGCCTACACAACATACGTATCATTTGTGCCCACACACAAGTAAACAGAGTAATGGGTAGCTTACATGTATACCAATTACCACATACATAAAAGATGTGCATGGGAAAATACTGTCACATCTACCTTTATTGTTGACCACAGCCTTTGCACGTGCCTTCCTGTTTACATTGTGGTGGGGGCTAATTTAATCCTGTCTCACTGAGGTTAACTTGTGGTAGGGAGTGGCTAGTGAAACAACTTTAAATTATTACTGTTTAAATCAATTACCCTCTAGTGAAATGTATGAGTAGGAATTCCATTCTGGTATTTTAGAAAATGCTCAGTAGATGGAGTATTGATTGTTGATCACAAAAGTAATAGAGCTATTGGTATGTACAATGCATAATTATAGTTTGTTTGCATGCATAGCTCTTTAACACATGTAAAGGAAACGCATGTTTTCTCTGACGTTCCCTATAAAAGGAAGAATGGCACAATTGAATCCATCAAGTATCCCTCAGTGAACTCTGTATGCTTTAAAGCGAGCAAACATGTTCTTATAAACCTGTCAGTACAGTACTGTATATACCCATTGGAAAGTGGCTACCTGAAAGATTGGTTATAATAGCAACGAAGCGGGTGTCACAATAATACAATAATTCCAAAGACAAAGTTGTGATTTCAATTATTTCACTGTAATACTAACTTTGAGGTGGTTTATCCCCTTAAGTTGGTAGTACAGTATATTTTCAGAAAATTGTTGTGCATATGAAGAAGTTTGCTACATGGCACAGACATCATTTTGCTTAATCACGGAACACTGTAATTTTCACAAACTAATCTGCAGAATTACTTCACAGTGCTTTCGTTTCATTGTAACACTAATGTAGTGAAGGTTAATGGCTGTCAAGACATCGAAAATAGCTCAGAGCATTACTTTCCAAATATCTGCCATCAGTTCGCCATAGAAAAAGTAAGTGATTTTCAACCTTAAGTTTAAATTTCCTGTGATTTCTTCTGCAATAAATTGCTATTCACTGTTCTTTCCAAGTCTGAAGTATATCATGTGTCGCAGGTTATTACGCCTTTTATTGCATGCCCCTGAAACACCCAATACAAAGTGTATGGGGAAATTTGCTACACCCGGTCAGTTTAGATCATTTTGACGTGCCTAAATTTCTGTGAATTGGATTTCTTTTAGCATCATTGTACTCACAGAGAGTTGCTCTACACGTATCAAATTTGGAAAGTTACTAAACAAACTCGAGATAGGTGGTACATGATAATTACTTTATTTTTCAATCGAAATGTATTGGACATGCCTGTTCCAGCTGGCATTTTTTGCCATGAACAAAAGTATAGCAAATGTTCGCAAACTTCTTGATATGTAGATTAAAGCTACCTACTTTAAAGCACAAGTGCCTGACAGCATATTATATATTTCAAAGTTTTCTGAATACAGCAAGCTTGTGACAAGACTATAAAATTTCCACCGGCAATGAAGAAGCAATCACAAGTTAAAGATCAGTAGTAATTTTTGTGCCAAAGTTCATATTGATGAATTTATGGAAACTTTTCTTTAAAAAAAAACTCTGATATTCTAATAAATTAACAGTTGTTACCAACGGAGCATATAGTTTATGATACCATTGATCTAGCATATCACATTTAGCATTGCTACTCAAGGTGGCTGATTATTTAATTTACACATTTTTGTCATAATTTTTATTTGCAAACTACTTTAGCTGATTACAAAAGTCTGAAGTTAAAGTCATGTCACACTATGAAGATATTCAGTGATATGGAACAAACCAAGACAAAGTTTGTAATACACACAAGTAATGTTGAAAAGATTAATGCTTGTTTGAATGATGACGACAAAGTTGATAATGGCGACCTATCCTTTTCTGTTTTATCTACTAGTAGTCAGCCTTTGTTCTGCCGTGCTAACACTCATGAAGAATTGTCAATATGGGTAGCATCTCTACTGGTAGCTGTTGGCAAGGGTAAGTTTTGTTTTCCTATTGAAACCAGTTGCATTTTTGTGCACAAGATTAATTTTGTAATTTTGTTACTTTAAAGCTGTATATTTAAATATGTGTCTAGCAAGAAATTTAGGAAAAGAGATGTATGTTATAATTATTCTCCCACTAGGGTCCTATGAGAAGGCTAAAACCTGCTGATAAAGAGATTTGCTAGAGTTTCCAGACATATTTTCCTTAAAATTCCTTTGGATCTAGTAATGACTATTTACTGATGCTCTCATCATTATTCTTCCTATGGTTGTAAATTTTCTCTGTCTAAATTTTGCAATAATTATTAAAGCCCTAAAGCCTGTATTTCATAATATGTTCACGATTGCTTAACAATGAGCATTCTATTAGACTATATTGCTCTTTGAAGTATAGTATTCTTAATAAATAAAGTGTTCCCTTGTCCATTAAGTATATGCACCTCCTTTCATATTAAATGCTTTAAATTGCTAGTTAGTCACTTCACTCATATGTATTCACATAACAAAGTACAACAGCCATGGAATTTTAATTGTGTTTTCTAGAATTACGTGTCATGATAATTATATGTAATATTTGTAACATTAGGTAAATACCACTACGTAAGACATTATGACAAAGACCACTCCAGTACAATGCACTCCATTCTTTACTTCACCGACAATCACAACAAGGAAACAGGAGACAATGATTGCTTACTAGTCCTGTCTTCTCCACTGAATGACAGCGTGATCAGGAATAGCTGGAAGATCAAGGACATACAACAGTTTGTTAGAAATGCTAATGGAATTGGCATAGAATGTTGTCCCAAATGTCACAAAACTGGAGAAACCTTCAACAGAAATTTTACCATGTTCATGCCAGCAGACCGTGTCAATACATGTTTGAGATATATTTGTAAAGCTACGCAGTTTCATCAGACATTTAGTGATGAGAAAAAGTTAATGGGGTGTGACAATAATGACAAACACAAATATTGTTCACCAGTACATGAATATGATGAAATAAGGGACACTACATCTGCAGAGACCATTTGCTTAGATCCTGAAGGCTATATTACTATGAAGTCAGCACAAAAAAGAAAAGAAACTTCTCCTAGTGCTGACACAGCAGGTACTGTTGTTACCTGTCGGTATGTGACAAGGGTATATATGCAATACAGTTTTCAATAGAACAACCCAAATAATTGTGCTATGGAGAGTGTAGCTTGTGCTGTAGTCATTATGCTAGTAGAGCTAAGATGTATGCATGTGTAGCTAAGGTAATACCACAATACAGTTTGCATACTTTTAGTATTTTTTGTTGCACATATTTATATTTTGTAGGTAATAAAACTGGAGAGGAGAAGCAAGATGGATTTTATGTTGAAGTGAGACATCCAAATATGCACATCAAAAAACCACACAAATCACAAGATAATTCATTTAGTAAAACTGATAATAAGAAGCAACAAACAAGTGAACCACACTTTTATGTAAATGTCACAGACCAATCTACATCACCTGCCTCAGAGACCCTACCCAATACAGATTCCAAGGTAGCTATCAGATCCATATCTTATGACCAGTCCCCACAACAACATCTCACAGAATCTTCTCCAGTATCAGCACAATCTATGGATTCCAGTGTACAGCAAGGCAAGAGTGATGACACAGATGTGTACCCAAGTGTTAGTGAAGTTTGTCAGGAGAAGCCTGCACAGAAGTTAAAACCAACTCCAAAGCCTAGGAAGAAGAAGATGAGTCACATACAAGGTGATGTGTTAAGAATCTTTTATGTGTATCTAACTTTGTAAGAACGACCCATGCATACATACAATTTGTACATAGGTTTATGGTATGTGTACATGTGATAGTCTACTCTGTAAATGCTATCCCACTAAGAATCTCAAAATGACATTAATATGAGGGGATGGAACCGATCAAATGATGAAAGTAGTCATTCATAGGTTAGATGAAAAACAGGTTGTTGTTGATAGTAAATTTTCATGAATGACTGATAGAGGGATAAGGTTGAATACAGTCTCAGGCTACCTGGCTCTTGCTAGGCATCAATTGCAAGTCACCACCTGTAGTAGGATATTTCTTCATTCAATATGTACGTATATAACCCCTGCTGTACAGACATTAAACCTTTAGTGAGTACCTATTGAGAATTTAGGATAGTGGTTAGAGCAGATTAAAGATTTACTAATCAACAGAGTGTAATGAATAATAAAATACTAACAGAATATCAATTGTGAGAACTGATAAAAGTATTTGTCTCAAAAATGAATCCCTCTAAAGTACAATTGTTCAATTACTCTAATAGAACATACATATGTTGACAATATAATCTAATAGAACAGTCACTTTGGCATTTAAATATCTGATGTGTTGATGATCAGATGATCAACCTTTTATTTTATAACACATGCTGACATTAAACGCCACACCATTAATTATTTTTGTACTTGATTTGACTGTTTGGCATGAATTACATATTATTTTGGTGAAAAGCTAAAACATCAAAGAGTATAATTTTATGTTACCTACATGTGGATTCTGAAACTGCTTAATGCAAACGTAATCAATTCAATTTTGACAATTACGCTAATCAAGAAAACAATTCTCATGTGTAGATATGCAAAATTCATAATTTAAAACCATGGGTTTAGAAAACCAAAATCAAAGGTAGGATTGGCAATGAAAATCAACCTTTATAGTTTCTCCTTCAACTCTGGGTGATCAATCATACCCAAGTCTACATCAAATTCATAGGATAATTAATAATATGGTGATTCCCCTTGCTGTTTCTGTAGTGCGCATTTTATTTATTTATTATTTTGCGATTTTTCAGGTGTTTGAATAAAAAAAAGGAAGCAGCATCAGTGTCATTTATCGATTATCTGACTGTACTTAGAGCCCAATAATATTTTATAACAGAAGGACCACGTCATCTGACAAAAATAACAATAGCAATTCTAGTTTATAAAAGTGTTGTTTAAGCAGTACTCCAGGCTTCCATGTTTTATTACACAACATGATATTATGTGTAAAGCTAACATTATTTGTATTATCAATATACACATACCACACACAATGTTTTACAGACTATGCATGAATGTGTATAGGCACAACTGGATCAGGAGCTGTTGATGCCAGTGGAAATCAATGTCAGGAGTGTAGTCATAAAACTCACTATCAAAACTTGGAACTGGAGACCAACAAATGAAATGGACTGTTGAATGAATTAAGAGATATTCCTATATTGTAACAAGTGTGAATATACATGAGTGATTATAGTTTTATACTCTAAAATATGCATTATTTATTTTATGTAAATTCAAGCTTTGCTTCAGCAAATGTTTTTCAAGAATCAGTGAGATTTTGTAAGAGGGACTTTAATGGTGGCCTTATGGCTGTGTTAGTCTGTTGTTCTTGTCAACCTGTAGATTGAGCTCCAATCTCCCATTAAAAGCATAGAGATGTACCTTGTTCCTAACTCATTCATTGCTAACTATGTGGGGCATTTTTAAGGTGTGTTACAACTCACTGCATGGTTGCAGTTGTACTTTTGTCAAAGCACTTATTTTATTCTGCCACTTTACAATGCCACTAATGTCGATTACCTTTCAACACCAGTTGGCCTGCATGTGTAGCATATACACGTGTAAGAGGACTCAGGTGAATGCTACATTACAGAATAAAACTCTATTAGCTGCTCTCTGGGATTCATTGCTTGGGATGTACACAATACACAAGGTGCAGCAGTAATGATTTACTATTTCAGAATAGGGGTTGACTGGGAATATAACCCCAAAATTTAAAGCTGTAGGGTGTCAATTTAATGGCTGAGGTAAACGATAAACCTACTATAATACAGTGCCTAAAATTCACCCTAAACAAACACCTTAAAGCTTCTATTCCATCACACTAGGGGTTTAGTGCAGCGATATCCTATTTTAGTATACACTGTGTGACTGACTGTTACAATAAGTACAAGGGAGGTTGGCTAGCAGAGTAAGTTTTGTAAGCTGTAGCATTGGCAATGGAACTTATACAATGATGCTTAAAGCATACACCAACAATATCATGCATATGTATTATGGGGCAGTACTACAGCAGCTTATTAGCCATTGATAAGTTATAATGTAACTAGTATAATTTCAAACATACATGAGTATATATCCTGAATATTTTATTATAGGCATCTCATCCAATAAAATAAACACAACTGAAACTCAGCAGAACATTTTCCATTAATCCATGCTGACACTCTTGAGACAATATTGATACTCAATCCCTCAAAGTGGGGCATGATATTTGAATGATAAATTAAATATGGTCAAATACTTTACAAAATACACTTGTTTGGGATATAGGACAATAGTTGCAAGTGTCATTTTGACTGTGGTTCTTATGTAACGGGATTACTAGTGCAGTTTTCTGATCCTTGGGTGGAATACTTTGCTTAAGAGAGGCACTGGACATGAAACTCTAACAATGAGCAACATTATGTGACAATTCCTCAAGGGTGTGATGTCGTCTCGGTCCATCGTTTAGTAAGGATCAATTTTATATAATTACTTAGCAATACCTGCAGTGTATACTTCTACAATGAGCATATCTGAATATCGAACATCATGGCATTGCCCATGTCTGCCAGTGCAACATTATCATCTTCGATAAACACAAAACAATTGCAATAATAAATATATTTTCAATGCATTAAAGTAAAATCAAGCCTTTCCATCATGGGGATACTTCCTGGATCTCTGTCTGTATAAAGCTGAAAACGTTTTCTTGCATGTTTGTATATATATATATATTGATTGTATATCACTGTTGCATATAGTTGTTGTAAAACCTTCTCACATACATTCTGCATTTGCTTTTGACATTTCTTTCTTTCTTTGCTATTAGTTATTGTTCCATCCCAGCAAAAACTATCCTGCAAGTTCCTGCAAGAAATTACCGGATTTTCTTGCAAGATCTTGCTTAATATTCTTGCAGAATTGATTGCCTGGGATTTATCCATAGTTTCTCATGGATATCTGACACCATTTTTGAGGGAACAAATTCTTAAAGTTATCACAAAATGAACTCCTTGATACTCATGATCAGAAACTTGGGGCATAAAATCAAGATTGAAATGTTGGAAGAGACCAATCAAGTATGTGGGCATCCTGCTACAATTGTTTCCCTATACACAGCTCAAATCACCTGTTCACTTGTTTCAAATTCTAAAGTACAACCAGTAACTGCGTATATACTTGAAGTGGTCTCCCTAGGGAAGAAGACTAACATAAATATTTTGTTTCAATTCCACCTAGCCATAGCTATATGATCAGGGGCCGATCTAGGATTTCCCAAGGAGGAGGGGATGCTAAGCTAGGAGCATCTATAGTGGGGGTTAAAATCTATTGACTGGTTGATAAAACTAGTAGTGCAGTGTGAGAAGCACACTACATGAGATCAGAGATTAGAAACAGTGGAAATGGAAAACTGAAACTGAAACTGGGAACTGAAATTGGTTGAAACTTCATAAAATTGTACTTCATTAATAGACTACCTATGTAAGACTACCTCTGTAAGACCACCCCTATAATAAGACCACTTCACTACAATGGACACATGAAAAGAAGATTTCAAAAAAAGCTGTGGTGTTTTATGTGCAAAGTCATCTATTGAGATAAAGTTTTGTGAGAATGTGAAGCTAAAATGAGTAGCTATATGAAGTGGTCATGAGGTATATTTTAAACCTTAACAATGTGGTCACTATAATGAGGTTGTCTTATCAAAAGGTGGCCTTATCATAGAGGTGGTTTTTTTAAAGATGTGAGTACTTAGTCTATTAGTTTTTTTCTAAGTTTCGAACGATTTCAGTTTTATATACTGTGTAAACTCAATTAGAGTACAAACACACAGATATTAGGTATAATTACATCATTAAATAATCAGTCAATTGCTCTTTAAAAATGTCTAATAGTTACTAAATGATTGGGTAGATTGTTCCAAAGTTTGATTGTTGATGGTAGAAAGGAGTGTAGGAATAAGTTAGTTCTGGCTTGTGGAATTCTGTATCATTTGTGGTGTCCTCTGGTGATTGATATGAGTGGTGTAAGTTGTACGGTTGGGATCTCTATAATGCCTTCAACAAGTTTAAAAACATCACTAGTTTGTTGTAGGTACGACGTTGATCTAGAGTAGGCAATTTGAGATTAGAAAGCATATTAGTAACACTGCTATTCCAAGAATAATCATTAAATACATAACGTGCTGCACTACGTTGGATCTTATCTAATTTTTGAATATCACATTGTAGGTGTAGTGACCATACAGGGGATGCATACTCTAGGATTGGTCTTACAAAGGAGTTATAACAATTAGCTTTGATATTTGTTGGGCAATAATAATTAATGTTTCTCTTCAGGAAGGACTTGGCTGCATTAGTTTTATTACAAATGCTGTCAATGTGATGTTTCCAATTTAGATGTTCGTCAAATGTTACTCCTAAGTATTTGGCTTGTGAAACTCTTTGAATTAGTTGGTCACAAAGATGATAGTAATAGTGAAGAATGTGATGCTTAATGGAAATGATAAGACGGGAGCATTTGGAAGGGTTAAACTTCATCTGCCATATCTTTGCCCAGTTTTGTAGAGTGTGTAAATCTCCTTGTAAACGTTGACAGTCAGACAGAGAGTATATAGTTCAGTGGCGTAGCCAGGAAAAAATTTTTACCAAGGCAAAGTTTATGTATTGACCTAATTGAGAGGGTCTGCTTCTGACTCAACTGATTTACAAACTTTCAAGCATGGGTGGTACAGCATTAATTTTGCAGGTTGACTATCTGGTTGGATGGAAAAAAGACTCCGAGCATTTTTCTACATGCCATAAGTAATGCTCCAGCTTAGTTCATGCTACAGTATAGCTACCGTGCTTCAATTATTAGACTAGTTTAATTGCATTCAACACAACTTACTCTGAAGATATTTTGAGTGGTCAGGTCATCCATGGACTGCAACGGGGGTCATAGTCATGCACTACTTTTTATTGGTGTGATGTTTAAGTCAGAGATTATCTCTTTCATGTGATGCTCAACTGCATGTGCTGAGCATGTCAAGCTAGGGAGTCCGGCGGCATGCTCCCTCAAGGAAATTTTGAAAATATGCTTTAGATGGCATGTGGAGGCTATATTTTTGATTGTAACTGCTAATGCATATGATATGCATGAACAATTAGCTCAATACAATACCATGCAGTTGACTCATTGGAACTTTGAAAAGTAATTTAAGAACAATCGACATAAATGTAAATGATTTAGACCAAGTAGTGTATGAGAGCAGTGGCTATAACTGAATGCTCTATTAGAGTATATTACGATGACTGCTCTATTAGAGTATCTCGATCTTTTACAACTGAATTCAACTGAGCAGCTGAAAAGTGGTCCAGCACCATGTCACCATGGGCTCCAGCCCTGCTTAGTACTACAGCCATAGATTCTATTATGTGTGATCATAGATAATAGGGTGTCTATTATCTATGGTGTGATACAGTAATGCTGTCTAGTAACGTTTGACTAGAAAATCCGGGGTGCCAAAACTCAGCCTGTTGTTGAGCATTTTTACCGAGGCAGCTGCCTCGGTTGCCTCAATGGTAGCTACACCACTGTAGTTGTGTATATCAAGATGTTATCTGCATAGAGCCTAATGGTACAGTTAATGTTTTGTGCAATGTCATTAATAAACAGTAGAAACAGCAGGGGTGCTAAAAAAGTTTTCAATTTCCACTGTTCTAATGTCCCGCATGAGAAGCACTTTATCTAGGGGGTCTGGGGGTATGCCCTTAACTAGAGTAGTTGACTGTTCTATTAGTGTATTTAGATGTTTAGCAGCTTTTTTGGCAGTTTTCCCCTATAATCCCCTATTCATAATTGTGACCGGGCCTGCGATAATAGGGCATGTGGGCACATGATTTTTGCCTACTTTTTCACAAGTTCATCACACATACCTTTTTGTATTATTATGGTATGGAATTGCAATTTTCAGCTCTTAGTGAGAATTTAATTGGCATCATGATGCAAGTTACAGAATGGAAATATACTTTTCCAGTACTGAGATATTACCTGTAGAGTGATGGGGTGTAGTTTGTGCCCACATGCCCTGTTTTCGCAGGCCCGGTCACAATTGTTGATTCCTACACTGCTTGAAGTTTCTTAGCTTACTAGAGTGGTATGTCCCCAGTATATGGAACAGTTAATCGTTTGTTATTTTAGTAGTTTTTCAGTAAACCTGCATTCACTGATGTTTTACTGAGAGTTTAAAGGTTAGTAAAGCAATTATGTTCCATATACTTAAAGTTACTGACACTTTACCATGGGTACAACTACAGTAAAGCAGCTTAACAAATTAGTAAACTAAGAACCTTCAAGTAGTGCTAGATCTTCTCTTTTCACTCTTTCCATGTTTTCATTGCCCATGTATGCTGTAGATGTGTACTGTACTTTCTACTTATAGCCTAGGCGATAGTTGGTGTATAGCTAGCACATGGTAAACTTTTGGAAGGTGCTTCAGCCCCCTATGCGCCCCTCCCTCCATCCCTCTTCATGGTATTTTGCTAAAGTGATATGCACACTACCTGCAGTGAGTTTCATGATCAGGTGGTTGAACATGACTAGACACTTCCCCTCTGTACTTTGACACAACCACAGTATACATAAACTGTAAAGCTGTTACAGTAGCCATTGCTAGGGAGTTTCAAGACCACATACAAATTCCCGTATTGACATAATAGGTTGTCATATTGTAACGTATAGCTATCAACTAACGTCAGTGCCCTTACCGCACTCATATGCATAATGGGCGGGGCTCGACAATGAAGGATATTAAAGCAAGCGCACAAACCAATGTTCAAGTTTGTGACGTTTTTCTGAGTCAAGCAGTGCATAGTGCAGTCGAGTGATCATGGCCTCTCGAGGACCTCACGGTGACACTATAAAGACAATCACAAGCTCAGGAAGCTTGCACGAAGGTTCTGCAAAAATAAAGTCAAAATCTAGGGTAAGCCGGATGTCAGTGGCGTTAAGCATTTGAAGCCAGCTCATGCCTATCCATGCATTTAGCTAACAAGAAGAAACAATGCGACGTTTATTAGGCAGGCCGGTTATTATTATTATGATTAATATTATTACTAGGACTGCGTCACATACAACCAAGTACATACACCAACGTTGCAACCTACCCATTGGGCAAGTATAAACAGTGCCATAGGAAACACTCAGAGCAGTGTGCGTGTACCTGTGGAAATGATACATATGCATATGTACACAGGCAAGGGAGTTTAACTGGCATCAGAAAACCACAATACTAAAACACAACCTACACAAAAAACCAAGTTAAGTTAGCTATATTGAAAGTAACTATATATTGTAGGTGTGACGTGTCTCTGAAGATGACTCAGCAGTGAAGTGAGGCTATGCAGAATAAGGGATATGGTGAAGGCACAATTAGCAATTGATCCCAATCAAGCCAATATGGCACAACAGACTCTGTTGTAACTAGAGGCCACTGGTGATGTACCTGTATATCAGCAGTGTGGCATTGGCACAGTGATCACAGTCTATAATATTATGCATACAGCCATGCACAACATACAGGAGATAGTTACACATTGTTGTATATGCAGCACTGCACCGGCTTCTTGTTTAGCTATTACAGACTCACAGTAGACTAGTAGTTAAGCCGAGTGGAAAATAATTCCAGCCGCCAGCAAGCCACTGAGATGAAGGTGCCGGTATACTGAAAATAATTCCAGCAAGCCAGATGAAGGATGAAGATGTAGACCTATAATACAACTACCGGTACAGGTATTACATTACTCATTACCTTGCTGTTCCAGCTGGTTGTTTATGAGCGCATCCGCTGGTATCCCAACTGGTCATCAGCTGGTCGTTCACTGCATGACGCCTGGAGCGCATATCCTGCACACAAAATACACAGTTAAAAACATTTAAACATACTTGTAATGTTGTTGCTTACCAGTAAAGTGGCGCCTGGCCTCTCCGCGGACGTTTACTAATCTTCTTGTTCCAGCAATCTGTAATTAAACAAGGGCGTGGTGCCGGGTGTTATATCAAGACACACGGTAGTGTGTCGTGCGGCCCAAGAAGCCGGCGTGCCACCCGTGAGTATATTAACAGGAAGAAAGAAAACGCAATTTTCACACCTATGTAGCTCTGTGATCCCTTATCCGATTGGAACCAAATTTGCTAGAGAGGTGCCGGCCAGCAACGGGAGTCTACACACCAAATTTGAAGAAAATCGCTCCAGCCATTTCCGAGATACGAGCGAACACAATTTCGTTTTAATTTCTTCGTTTTTTTCTTCTACTTCTTCATTTCGCACACTTCGCAAATCCGCCATAAACACGAATGTGTGCTCGGATTGGGCTGAAATTTGACACACTTAAAGGGCTCATTAAGGCGGATCTCTGTACCAACTTTGGTAGGAATCTGATGAACATTCACGGAGTTATGACCGATTATTTGCGTAAAATAAGGTCGAAGGTCTGTCACGCCTACAGGGTAAACTCATTTGAGGAATCAGTTGAAAATTGCTATGTAGATGGAGCAACCATCGTAGGAGTGCCTTTTTGTGGTTTGAAAGGAATCGGGATAAAGACCACGGAGATATGACACAAAACCCGACCTGTGTCAAAATTACGCGATCGATTTTTATGAATTAAAAAAAACTATTAGTTTTCGTGTCTATCAGGCAAACCGCTTAGAGCAATGAGCTGAAAATCAGTATGTAGCTGGAATACTCATCATAGAAAGTCCTTGCAGTAGTACAGAAGAATCGGAATACAAACCACTGAGTTATGATTCGAAAGGCAACTACGTGTAGCAAATGCGAGATCGAGATACTCTAATAGAACAGTCACCCTAATAAAGCATTCAGCTGTATTTATAATTTACTCAATTATGTTACATTGCAAGTTATTCTGTAGGGAATTCAGCAACAAACAAGTCACCCTGTAGTCAGATCAGCCAGAAGAAGGTACCTAATAGAGAGTTCAGCTACAAAGAAACCATCATGTAGAGAGTTCAGCTCAAACAAATTGCCCTGTAGAGATCAGCTAGAAGAAGTTACCTTGTAGAGAGTTCAGTTACAAAGAAACAATCATGCAAAGTGTTCAGCTGCAAACAAATCACCCAGTAGAAAGTTCCGCTATGAACAGATCACACTGTAGAGAGTTCAGTTAGAAACAAGTCATCTTGTAGAGCTTGCAAGTCATTTGCAGTCTTGCAAGAATCTTGCAACTCATCAGTTTTTCCTGGGTAGCTATTATTATTATTATTATTATTACGAAACTTTTTATTATTCTTATTACTTGATTATGTAATTATACTGGGCAGACAGCACCAGCTGATTGAGCCCAGGGGACAAAGTCTGTCCCAAACAGTTACAAAAAATCAATAATTAGTGTTAAGATAAGTATCTAATTGTTCCTGAGCTATAGCGGGTCACCAGGGACGGATCTAGGATTTATAAAAGGGGGGGGGGGGCTAACTCAAGGTACTAATCTCTTGGGTAGAGGTAGCGAAGCATACTTCCCAGCATGCGAAGCATGCTGGAACTAGGGGGGTCTGGGGGCATGCCCCCCCCCCCCCCCCCCCCCCCAGGAAAATTTTGAAAAATAGATGCTAAAACACTGCAATTTGGAGACTTTTTCACATAAAATTCATAATATTTTCTGCCTGTAGATATTTTATATACTGCCTTTAGATTATAGGTATGGCTCTCTGAAGCATTTTGCTAATGGAAAAGTTTGGGTAGGTACAGACAACCAAGTACATGATGCACCCCTCTCACAATTGCACAACACTGAATAGGTGCATGTTAGAATAATAATGTTGAAAGTGGAAAATTTTGAAATTTGAACAATACAAGATTGAATCTGAGAGCATTTTCAATGGAAATTGTGAACCTGAATTAAGTATTGTCATACATATTAACTACACAAGTAGATAAATGAAGCCCTTTAAACAGACCAATTCATTTTATTGCATGTATAGGTGCAGGCAGATTTGGAAAAATTCCATAACAAAACCAACTACATGTTTCCAGTGAATGTTCTATTAGAGTAGTTAGCTGACTGCTCTATTAGAGTATCTCGATCTTGTAAACCTCCAATGCTGATTCGGGTCCTTGTTGCATAAATTTTAGCATAAATCCACTGATAATACCTTGGAAAGACGTTTATAAGGTGGTTTTATGAGTATTTGTATTATTAGTGATCACATAATTATGTTAAGACAAAATTTCATTATAATACTCAGCATATTGATCAAGTAAAGCCTAAATATGAAGGGGGGGGGGCTTCAGCCCCCAAAGCCCCCCCCCCTGGATCCGCTCCTGGTCACATAATATAATTATATAGCTAGCGACGTACCGACGTAGTAGTGATGCACATCAGTTTCATGGTAAGATGGATGACTATATAGACAATTCCCCTCTGTACTCTGACACAAACCACAGCATATTAAAAGAAAAACAACCTACCGCCAAAAACTTTCCCGTGGTTCCTTAAATGATCGCCTATGTGACGTAATGGGAACACAGTCACGTAAAATTATGGGCAATGATCAGCTTTGAAGAACAATAAAAGTAAACGCTCAGCGAACGTTCAAATTCAGTGTGCCGTTCTTTGGTGGAGGATAAAATTTGTCAAGAGGTCGAGTGCAGTCGAACTGCAATCATGGCCGCTCGAGGACGTCACGGTGACACTGTATTCACAAACTCAGGAAGCTTGCATGAAGGGTCTGCAAAAGTCAAGTCAAAAGCTAGGGTAAGATGTTAGTGGAGTTAATATATGTGCCGTACATGTCACTGAGCTGAAATTAGCTAGCTATACTTAATGATGCCGAAAGACATACCTATTATTATCATGCAGCAACTTAGTCAGGCCAGGAGTTACAAGATGCTATAGCTATACGACGTAGGTGAAATACTGACCAATAGCTATATTATATAATTTTTTGTGCTTGAACTAATAGCTACATCCAGGTTGAACTTTGAAAATGCGCATATGCGGAAGCATGCACCTTAACTTAGCACGTAGCTACAGACAGATGTTTGATGATACAGCACTGAAAGGTCAGACACAGTTATAATATGGCATATTCGAGGGCATGTGCATAATGGAGTTTCTTGGCTCAGACGAGATGGTAGTAGCTAGCTAGCCTATAGCTATATGATAGCTAACAAAATCTTCTTTTGTTTCAACTTGGCGTCTCATGTAAATATAGCTTTACAGTATACGTACTATCATGCTGTGCCCACCGAGGTGCCCACTATCAGGCTGGCCATTTTAGTAATAGCTAGCTAGCAGTCTAGTTGAAATCTCTATCGTCATTCAGTAATGATGCAAGGTGTAGCCATCATAATGTTCTTACACATGAAGGCTCTTCATGTCAAAGAGCGTGCATCTAGTCTTAACTAGCTATAGGTATTTGTCATCCACCAATCAAAACTTTCTAAAGCTCATTTACAATTAATTTAGCCAACACCTTTACTACATCACTTATTGATAGGAAATCAATGAGGAAAACCTTGCACTTTAGACACCATACGACATGGGTGGCATCTCCCTCACTATTGAGTATACATACACTCTTGCTGGTATACAAATGCTGGCCTGGGTTATTGAGTTCTTGACATTAAGTAATTTTATAAATAGCTAACAGTAAATGGAAATTATTCTACTACATAATTATAAGACAACTAATCACCCATGCAGTCATCACGAACATGGTGGTTTTACACTTTGGCTCACCATTTAATGCTGTTGGTCACAGTGTTTGCACAAGCTATTTACTGATTAAAAGGACAAATTCCTTTATAAATATATCATTGCAATGGTTACAGCTTCACAGCAATAAACTATCATTGCCAGTAAATTTTTATGATCAAGCACAAGCTATACAGCAATGGCGGATCCAGGATGGGGCATTTGGTGCAAATGCCCCCTCCCACTCACCTTGTCACAGTGGAGGAGCCAGGCAATACTTCTGATTAAAATACTAACCTTTATGTTAGATCAAGATCAGCTTATCTCATGAAAATATATACAAATTAACCTGAAAACAAAGTGAATTTAAGTCAAACTAATTGTCTAGCACCTTCGTACCACTAAGCGCCTCTATAATTAATTATCGTGTTGCTGTTGTTTACGACATTTAGAGCCTTTTAAACAGCCTTTAAGGTTTCAGAACCATTTGCTAAGGCCAAAATGGTAAAAATCTACAGTGAGACACTACTAAGAGGTGATTACTTGCTGCTTCAAAAATGCAGCAACTAACAAGAGAATCTGGCTCACCTACAACCTAGCCTATTTGTGCCCCTTCCCTTGCAAGCTCCTGGATCCGCCCCTGTACAGTACAGGTGGATATAACACATACGTATAATATTACGCGTGTTATACATGTCGGTAAATTTCCAGTACATACACCCTGTATATAAAACAAAAGAACAGGGCATTAAAAATGCACGAGAAAGCTGCTACATAAATAATGTTCATTATTAATTTTCCTGCAGAACAGCTGGAAAGAACGATATGTGACCTTGATACCAGGTAAGTAGTGTATATATGTAGATGCAGATGTATTATACATGCGTACATGCAAGTAACTTTTATTACAGGACTACTAACTCAACCATCCATTCTTTTAATATTCAAAAATTCTGCAAAACAGAAAATGAAGATGTATGCAGAAGTCCATGGTGTCAGTGTAAAGAGCAATGCTGATGATATTAGAGTGGATGACAGTGGCAATCAAATTTTCATTCGTGTAGACACTGCAAAAGAGCACATCAGATGGATAGCTGTATTAAAAAGTGCTATCACCAAATGTATGTACACCACCAGTACTATCTTGCTTAATTTTACTATTCGTACATGGCTTTATATTTTACTTTAATAGATGTCCGTGGTGTGTATTTTGTTGTAGGTGTTCACATCCCGGTAAAGCACTATGGTCTTGATGATGATGAATATTCGTTACTTCATGTTGAGGACAGGACTTACTCAGATAACACATTTCACCATTTGATTGTTCTTAGTTCCCCATATGATGATATTAAAATACGACATTGTTGGGATTCTTTAGAAGTAAAGCAGCTTAGAGCAGTACAAGAGGGAGTGTTTTTAGACTTTTGTCCACACTGTTCCAAATCTGTTACTTTTGTCAAGCTAGGGTTTACATTACGATTGCCACAGATTGAAATTGAAAGTTGTTTAGACTTTTTCTGTCAACATACATCAGCAAAACGCAAAAAGGATCAGAAGTATATTTGTGAAATGACAACGCACAGTATTCTGTGCACTCACTCTCCTCCAGTTCATCCAGCACCTAATCCACCACCAGTACCCACTGGAGTGAATGCAATTCTCTACAATATTTCAGATGTGCTGTTTAGGCCATCACTTAGCAGGGCATCTAGGTCAAGATTGGATACAGCAGTTCCTCCACCAACAAATACATCACAAAGAGAGCCTCCACATTATGTAAATCAAGAGTCATACAACCAATTGTGCACAAATACCCAAGGAACAAGTTCACCAGATGAACTGCCAAGTCAACCTCAACTTGGGAGCAATCATGTAAGCACTCAGCCTCCTATTACACCAAGGAGAAGAGTTCCTGGTAAGCATGTATGTGAAGTATCAAACATATTAATTTTACATGCATGATATAGCTACGCTTTTGGTGCAACTTCCCTTCATCATGCCAGTAACACTACAGATACAAAAAAATTTGAAACCTGGAATCATGCATAGAAAATCATGTACATACGTATAATGTACCCTTACAATTTTACAAAATGAAATTGTAGCTACTACATACACATTACACACAATGTGTTACTTGCATATACCACAAAAGGAAGTCTACAGTACTTATAACCTACATATTGTATTATGCAAGTGCTTTCTATGCACTGTCTTGTCTTACTTTCATTTCAAGAAAGTCTGTCTTGCAAACCCTTTTCTGCTAAATCAAAACCATTTGTTTCATCATTGTTCATTATATTGGTACATACACAATCATATCTACATGTGTCTATAGGGAACCAGTCTCAGTTTGAACCTCAACAAAATGGTGCAGTCAGACAACTGCATCGTCAAGGATCTTCAGGGACATGGCCAAGGCAAAGGCCTGTACCTGCACCAAGAAGAGGTACATATTTGTGCATAGAGTAAAATTCATAAATTATTGCATTTTGTGAAATCTAGATTCAAACAATCAACCATCCACAACCACTGACCAAGTTCCAGGATTAGGTTCAGAATATATTGCAATGCATTCACCAATAGGAGTACCAGGTCAACCTCAGCTTGAGAATAGTCATGCAAACAATCGGCCTCCCATTACACCAAGGAGACGAGTTCCTGGTAAGTATTAATGTAATATAACTGTAGCATATGCTGCTCAAATTCAAGCATTTTAATTAATTAACTATTTCTAATACCTTATCAAACTTCTTCTAGCTATCCAGCTAATCTTGTGGCAACATTTGCATTTTTGTAATAACTGTTTGATTGTTTATGTATATCATTTTTATTTAAAATGATATGAGTGCTGTATAATTACTACATCAATAGATAAAATGACGAAGTATATACAAACATTTACTTTATTGCATCATTCAATCTGCAAGCATGCACGAGAACATATGTAAAATTACCCTTTAAATTATACAAATGTAACTATAGCCAATACTCTGGACACTGTAAAGCAGTAATAAATAACAAATACTTTGGTGTTTAAAGGGAGAAAATCCATCTCATAAAATAAGCAATAAGCTTGGCATCTGACTGGACATTGGGTGCCGTGCAGTTTGAATCCTGAGGTTGATGATTTTTCCCTTTTCTTTGGGCAAACTACAGTGTACTAGCTACTCTATTACAATGTAGTGATTCTGTGTTAACCCTTAAACCTGCATAATCCAGAAAACTGGATTTGATAAAAACAAATTGAAAATGTACAATTTACATAGGCAGTTACAAACAAGTGTATCTCATGAAGTGTTCATCTGATCGCTTAGAAAAACAGATTTTATTAATTGTCAAGTCCTGTTTAGGAAACTCAATGGTTATAGCATAAGTTGCTGTCAGACCTTAAGTGTTGGTCATTGTAAAAGAATAACAACAATAATTTTAATAGTACTACATATTCTTTCATGTAATATGCATACACAGCAGCAGCAGGAACCATTTTTCATGTACAGTAGCTATGGGTATGTTATGTATGTTTTATACACACAAAATACTTTCTTGCAAGGTTGTTTAAATACAATACTTTTATTGTAAGAAGTTTTCCTTAGAGAAAATACAATGAAAGAAGCCTGTATTTTACTTATTGCATCCTTGTATCTATAGCTGGAAATCAACCTCAGCCAGAACTTCATCAAGATCTAGTTAGGCAATTGCGTCCACAAAGATCTTCGGGGACATGGCCAAGACAAAGGCCTTCATCATCAAGAAGAGGTATATATTTGTGTACACTATGCACAAATATAGTGTTATTATTGTATTACATATCGAATTATTTCACAACAAATTTGAGCATTTAAAGACGTTACGCTTTACTTAGTAATAATATTATGTAGCTATTGTACTAGAGAATTTTACCTGCAATTACTCAATACTGTACAATATGTATATCTTCAAAGTAATTTTGTTCAAGTATGTACTATGTGTTATACTGTGTACAGTTACTGTCTTTCTACCTGCCTGTAGGGGCCAAGAAAGACATTGTTTTAACAGTATTTGTACAGGATTCAGTATATAAATTTGTCCAATGCTCATGAATCTACTATATAGTTAAAATTTTGGGAATTAAATTAATGACACACCAAAATTTCATAAAACTCAATTTTTTTGTACCTTGTGAAATAAATGTGCTATTACCCTACACTACCCTCTCATGTATTTTAACATACATCCTGTAATACTCACACACATGTACTCACACAAAAAGCTTAAGGTGCTATGAATCAGTGCAGCAAATTCTAGGACTAGTAACCCACAGAAGGCTGTACCATGTCCCACAGGTGAAGGAGTGGGCACCCATAGTCCCATCTGGACCTTCACCCACTGTCTGAGACATGGAAATTTGGCATTTGCTTCTCCAGTTAATACCAGGTACCCATTGATGTTACAGCTGGGTGAGTTGCTTTCCTGGTTGACACCAGACCACCAGCTCCCCATTTTAATAACTGGGTAGACTGGAGTAATATGGGTAGAGTTTCTTACTCAACAACAACAACAACAACAACAACACCAACACTAAATTTGGCATAACCGCATAACTTAGCATTGAACTGGGTACCTTTCGATTACAAGGCACTTTTCCTATACTACCAGGTCCAGATTATACAGTTGGGTAGACTAGAACAATGTCGCTTTCTAAAGGAACAGGCTATTACTGACCATTGAACCTGGAACCTTGTGGTTACCATTCCAACCACTTGGCCATGCTGCCTCACCACTACAAACACAAACATATACACAATGGTACATCCTCTTATAGTTAAGACCAACTGCACTCTGCAAGAAAGTCTCATGGGTTCAACCTGAGGTTCCACTAACTTCTTTGTGTATTGTGTGAGATGCTACCCTAAACTATGCATGCACATATTATAATCATATGTATCCATATAATCATTATTGTATGAAATGTACTCTTCAGGTATCATTGTTGACCATGTCTGTGAGGAAGCTGACACACCCATCAGTCAGGATGATGAGACACGCCATACAGGCATTCCTCAGTATACAAGTGCTACTGATGTAAATGTTTGTGGTAACGAGGAATTGCAAGAAAATCTAGATGAATCTAATATTGAGAATAGCTCAGTTGTTGATCACCCTAGGGAACCTGTACACAATGAAACATCATTACCAGCTACAGTTATGGAAGAATTACAAGCCACTGTAACTCCAAATGTCATTTCTATACCAATGACAGATAGAAGAAATGTGTCTCCATTATCAGTGTCAGTTTACAGAAAGCGGGTGATGAATACAACATCAAGTTACTCTGATGATAGTTCTAGTGTAACATTACCTGCACACAGAACTAAACGAACACAGAATGAAAATTTCACAGCAATACACAATGCATTGCAGCGTACAGTGTTTTTCCAGCACACATAAAACTTTATTGACATGCAAAAGTTTACAATTGCAAGAGACAGGTATATAACTATGCTTAACATTTTAGATATAAATTTCACCAAATCATGAGTGCATGCAGCTAGTACACTGTATGTAGATTGTATTTACGGATAGTAAACTAAGCAGCCTTCTCATTTTGTGGGCACACTGATTTTGAGACAGAAATTTGTATAATAATACACTGCTATATAAATAACTATATTTATGTACTTGTAACATGTAACCTCACCAAACAAGGTTACGGTACTTGCATTTTAATGTATTGATGTCAATCTGCTGCTTCTCATCAATCTTATTACAAATGATATCAGTGCAAGCACCTCAACTTTTCTAGATATGTTGGGAGCAATTTTTACTGTATGTATGCATTTGACAGTAGAACAATGTTAGGAGACAAAATGTATTAAAGGAGATAATTTGTACATTTAAAGAAATGCACTAGCTAGTTAATAATTACTATTATAATAGTTTACTATACTCTGTAAATTACTGTAGTGTTACAAAACTGAATACCATGTAATGGCCTTGTAAATCAGTAGTTACACGTAGTTACTTAAGACAGGGCATAACTTACTGTACTGCAAATTGTATACCCAGTATTAGGTATAGAGTGATTTTGTTGTTTGGTCACTTAAAAAAATGAGTTTTGTTAAAATTTATGTATGAATCTTTGATTATTTTTTCAGGTTGAAAACAATTATTATAACTCAGCCAGGTTGCGGCTGTGACCAAATTTCATCGATTACTTCTCCTTTCTTTGTATGGGTGAACAATCAGGGAACAATGTTTCTAGCAGTTAAAATTGCAGCAGTAACAAATACAGCTGGTATATATCTATTCATTTCTTTGATGTGGCTGTTAGCTTCTAACTGATGATTGCATCATCATGCTTTCAGCACTTGAATAACTTCCAAATCTGATTGCCCATTTCAGATACCACAATGCATTGCATCTAAAAGGCTCTTTAAGTGTGTATTGAAATGGAACAGACCAGACTAAAACACAGAATAGGAAGCTTGCAGCTTAATGAGCTTATTAAACTGCTGAAACTGTCCTTGTACTTTATTAAACTTATCACAAAAAGATCAAGGATTATTATTGTGGGTTTAGTTGCCATCAGTAACAATATTATTATGGGACCAGTCAGAGGGCACTTACATGTCCCTCTTTTATCTCTTGATAGGTTGCCTCAGCAATAATCAGTTTACCTTATTTGATATCAAGCAAGGGCACTTCAATTCGCTTATATATATACAATATAATACAATACAAGACAAATCTTGTTACTTGTATAGCTACGCATGTCAGTTGTTTCTGCTAACTTTGTTGACATCACCAATCAGTGTCATTTCAAACCACAATATGCCCAGTCATTCCTCGTGTCTAAAGACTTAGTTTTCAGGATTCATGCACTCCACAGCTTAAGTTTTCATAGGCTTTTAAGCCTTCTCACGGGTCCCTAGTGGGAAAACATTTACAGAATTATAGTTCACTATATCTGCTTGAAACCCTTTAGAATCTATTTTTGGAGCATTATGAATCTTGGTCAATGCCTCTACTTTGGCTGTTACATGGCTTGTTTTAACAGTTTATTAAACTTCGTGTATTCAACCTTTAACTAATCTGTGGACTCAATATCAGTTTGACCTAAGACCTTGTCAAAGAAATGGTACTGAGAATAAACAGTTTGGGTCCATTTGCCAGCATCAAATATGGAAAATTATCTATATCTATATGGGCTAACCAAGCAATAATCTGTGTGTTGCAGATGCATGTACATTCACTTAATTATTAAAGATAATCCTAGTTGAATATTAAAAGCTATTAACAGAGTTGGAAGACACTAGCTAGTTGTCTAATTTGGGTCATGATTCCTGTATAATTGAAGAAACACCACAAACAGTATTTTGAGCATGCATGTGGTTTGGAACTGCTTTTCTAAATATTTCCACCATCTTTGCATAACTATATGCAAGTCCAATCACAGCAACATCTGTTTTAAAATGATTGGAATGTTTCTAACTAGTTTCCAGTAATATATATTACTTCAACAGTAAACCACACTTCAAATTCCAGATACGTAAGCATGCATTTATCAAAAATATAACAGTTTCAATCAATTTTAGGAATGGGGGAGGGGGATGTAATGCTAGCTAAATGCTATTAGTGGAAACTATATATTTGTTAACTGTGGTACAACACTGCATTAATGTAGCTTCTCAATTGAGCTATAGATACTTCTTCTGACCACATTTTAAGGGGATTTCCAATTGTGACATCCATCTAGACCTACTTCTGCTTAATTTAGCCTCAAACTTCTATAATGTATCTATAAAATTTGGCCATGCCAGCACCTTTAGCTATTAAACAATAACTCCAGTCTCTTTGCTAAGAGGCACTTGTGAGTTTTAAAATAGCAATTTAGGAGATTAAGTGATCTCCATAATTTATCTGCAGTTACAGCTATACATGATACAGCTGGCTAGTCTAATACACCTATCAATGTAATCCCCGACTACCACTGATACAGGCTGAGGTGGGGAAAGGTGGGGATCTGTATCATTGAAAATTACAATTCTCCACCCACTGGGGAGTATACTGGCGATGCAAACCCTGACCAAGCCTCGACTTGCAAACCCCGAAATACTGGGGCTAGGACTGAGGGCCGTGTGACGTTGGTCTAGCGATGAGTGGGTGCGGGTGGGTCAAGTTCAGTTATGAATGTAGTAGTTAGCGCCCCAGGCATCCAGGTCATATAATAGCTACCACTGGCTTCCCCAAAGTTGGTTCCGAGTGTGGTGCTTGGCTGGAATCTGGGTGGCCTGCGGATCAAATCACGATGGGGTTGGCTTTTCAGTTTTCGCCCTTCTAGGTATTTGTCCCGTTTCACTTTAGGATTTTTTAGCTGAAAGATTTTTGCTTAGGCCCCTAACTCTTGCTCCTAGGCTATAGGTAAACACCTCGAACAGGCTTTGCCTTCTCAGTGCACGTGTACATCTTGCAGTGCCTAACTGGTAAAGTAGATAATAACAATACTCGAACTGACTGTACCACACCTATTTTATTGTACTGTGTGGTGGGTGGAGTCAGTGGGTGGAGCTTGCAATAAAGTGTCTGAACACATTGATAGCCACCATTGCTCAGTTATCTGCTTGAGCCAGCTGAGGTAAGTACGAGTTGCTTGAGTAGTTTTGAGTGGTGTTGTCGCCGACTTGTGTGTCATTCGATGGCTACTGGCGGCCCTCGCAACAAGCTCAGGGAGATCTCTAACTCTGATATCGTGTACGAGGGATACGCAAAAATCAAGCCAAAACTCAAGGTAAGGTGTTTATCATGTATCGTTCATACGTACGTGCCGGACTCCTTCCAGCTGCATCATAACCACAGTATGTTTGGTACGTTGTATGTGTCTGAGGACTTACCTGGCTTTTAATTAAATTTTAATGTAGCTATCAACATGTTTTAATCAATGATCGGCTTTATTTTTGCTCAAACAATCAGTCATGCAGGCAATCAGTGTATATATTATGATGAGGATCATAGAAGGATTTAGGAGATAGGGGTGGTACAGGGGACCTGGGTAAGGTCAAAGAAGTTTTAAGTTCTTTACTGAAGGGACCTGGGTAGAAGGGATGGTACTTTGTAGTGCATATTGCAGGCAGTCAGTTTATTACTGATTGTGCCCAGTGGAGGGAACTTACAAGAGTAATTATTTTTGTTCATAAGAAGTGGATATACTAGCACTGGTTATGAACATGAGCAGCTATTTTACTGGCACTAGTCCAGTCCATCATTTAACTGGACTGTCAAACACACTAGCTGTATCGAGGCGAGCTAGGGTTGGCATTATTATTGATTGTTGTGCAGACCTCAAAAGAGTATGGCGCACAAAAAGGGTACAATTGCTACTGTCAATTACAAAAGGAAAACAAACTTATACAATTATACAATATTTACTGTACACAAGACCATATATACACATTGATAAATTATTAAACAGTTACTAGTCCAGCTAGGCTGTGCTTGAATTGGTCAATCTCTGTTAAATCAATCACGTGTTGGGGTAAGGAATTCCAAATATTGATTGCAGAGGGGAAAAAAGAAAATTTATAACAGTCAATTCTAGTCATTGGGGTTAAAAATCTCTTATCATGGCCTCTGGTGTGATGTAGGTTAGGATTAGAAATCATCAGCATTAATGTCGATTTGGTGAGATATAATTTTAAATAACATTGTAGCCTTCTGTTCATTCCTGCATCTGGCTAAGGTAGGCCAATTAAGGTTAGATAACATTTCATTCATCCAGTATGCCCCGAGTATTCGAATTTAGGGCATGTGACCAGTAGTTTGCCTTAGGGTCTCATATTTTAGGGCACACGACAAGTACTGTAGTTGTTAGGTTAGGGTTGGGGTCAGCTTTGGCTTCTTGTTATATATAGTTATAGGAGTCACTTCAGTTGGATGTTTATAAGGTAGAAACTAAGGGAGGTGGGTAACTGCAGCACCAGTGTTACAACTACAGACTATGAGTACGGAGGTTCGGATTCGAACCCCAGCTCAGTCAAATTTTTTTTGGTTTTTTGTCAAAGTTTTTTAATGCATGTAACTGCCAGCACTATATAACCTGTCTATTTCATAATATAATCGGAGTTGGTATACACGGTTTGATACATGAAGCACATGTTGCTGTATACCTTCAGTGCTGGTTACTGTAAAGTGTTAATAATAATAATAATAATAATTTCATCCTTTTAATGCAAGAATTACATTAGCCTCCACAGTATTTTAATGGTTATTGAACTAAAAGCATAATGCAAACTGGTTTTATGAGAACCTGTTTCATGGTTATTCATGTTCATTGTTAAATGAAAGGAGGCTAGAAATTTTATAACCATGCAGTTGAATGTTCTATTAGGGCATGTGATATTAGAATACATTGATCTTTACAATGTTAATTTTTTGTCCAATTGCTTCATAGCATGTAGTTTATGCATGTCAAGTGCATTCCAGGATTGACATTATTAAGTAGGACATAATAGGTGAGGAGTTAGTGCCTCTCCCCTTTCTTTGGTCAGTTTTGTATGCATGTTATAGTGCTGCTTGAAGGTCTATGGAATGTTTGCGTTGTTAGTAGCTACTGTAGATGTGTATAATTTTGTTTTTCACAGATCAAGGAAACCTGCATATGGTGGGCTGATTGTGTTATGCTTTGTAGTTATATAATGTAGAAATAATAATGTAATTTACTTTAAACAAAAATAATATTATTACTGTGCATGGTTTTCACTGTAGTTAATCGTATCCTGTTGCTAACCACAGTATTTATACAGGATGTTTGTAGGTGTAAAATACACATTCCTCACTAATTTCTTGTGGTATCGTGGGTATATAGATTAGTAATTCTTTAACCAACAAATATAAATCACGCAAACAACTACAACAGCAAAAAGATCAGCTCAAGCAAAACACCACTGTACATCATACAACAACTAGACAACAACACCGACTCAGTTACAATGGCGTCATATAGTACAATACACATATATGTTTATACGCATGCGCATTGTGTTCTAACTACTTATGATATGCAATTGCAGGCCAAGATTAGTGCTGACAAAAATGCGACAACTATTATCTAGATATCTACTGAGCCCCAGGAAATCCCATTGTGCTCGCCTTAATCACATATCACTATCGTGCAAGTCTAGTTGCAAAATCAGCTAACAATGGGATTCATTTTTTGGGGCTCAGTGGATATTTAGATAACCATGTCTAATAAAATTTAAGGCTATTTACTTTGTCTTGCATCAGCCCCTGGATTTCTTAGCACTAGTGAAATGGCAAAAAAATCTGTGTTTCGTATGTCTAACAAAGGCTTTTTTAGAACAACGTACATTATATATATTGTCGTAAAGTTTACATTATGCGTTATCTAAAGATCTACTGTGCCCCAGTGAACTCAAAGTTTGCTGGTTTCATATTTTAGATCATTGAGACTCAAATGCAATTCTAAAATTAATCGTTAAAGTGAGTGGTGTGCACAACCTCCTCTGAATGGTATCTACACATATATAAAAAATTCCAGTATTAAGCAACAAAATAGAACAAATTAAGGCCTTTATGCATGCTAGAAAGTTATATAGTAGTATTATTGTACAAAATATTCTTGTAGAGCAAATACAAAGAAAGATATTTGACATTGATTCGAGGTGAGAAGCAGTGTATGTACATTGTGTTATTGGAAATGATTTTAATATACAGGATTACCCAAACATCCATGTATTCTCTTGTTCTTCATAACTTCTGACAAACAAAAACAAGAGTCTTGCATAGAAGTTTGTAGTGTCAGTGCAAAGAGCAATGCTGATGACATTATAGTAGATGACAAAAATCATCAAATATTCATTCATGTAGACACTGCAAAGGAGCACATCAAATGGATTTCTGCATTAAAATTTGCCATCACTCAATGTATGTACATTGGATAAGGCATGCAATAAAAGAGTAGAAATATTATACTATCACTTTATGTCAAATTTTGGTTGCTTATATATATATATACGTTGTGTTTATGCTGTACAATAGACGCTAATAATGCGTTTCAATAACATTGCATGTGTACATGTACAGGAGCAAATAAGATTGTACTTTCACATTTGTTGTAGGTGTTCACACCCCAGTAAAGCATTATGGTATCAATGATGATGAGTACTCATTACTCCATGTGGAAGAGATCACTTACTCAGACAATACTCTCCACCATTTGATTGTTCTTGTTTCTCCATATGATAACACTGAAATACGACATTGTTGGGATTCATTAGAAGTAAAGCAGCTGAGAGCAGTACAAGAGGGAGTGTTTTTAGAGTTCTGTCCACACTGTTCCAGTTCTGTTGATTTGGTCCAGTTAGGGTTTACATTACGACTACCACAGAAAGATATAGAAAATTGTTTAGAATATTTCTGTCAACACACATCAGCAAAACGCAAACAGGATGAGAAGTACATCTGTGAAATGACAACACACAGCATTCTGTGTACTCACTCTCCTCCAGTTCGTCCAGCACCTAATCCACCACCTGTACCCACTGGTATGCACCTGACACTCTACAATGTTTCAGATGTGCTGTTCAGATCTAGTACAGAATCTACAAGACTTAATACAGCAGTTACTCCACCAAGAGCAATGCCACAAAGAGCACCTACACATTATGTGAATCAAGATACAGAAAATCCACCGAATATGACCACTCAAAAAACAAGTACAGAGGTTCCTCAGCTAAGTGGCAGCCATGTAAGCAACCGACCTCCTATTATACCAAGGAGAAAAGTTCCTGGTAAGAAGATATGCATGGTATGTAGCTATGGTTTTGACATAACCTATAATGCCATTCAATCACATAGTATATTTAATTTAAAAATACAGTCAATAAAAGCTTGTGAGACAAGATTATATGAATGATGATACTGCAACATAGCCCTGTGGAAAGTCCATACGCTGGTATGTCATACCAACTATTTTGCCAATGTGAGGATTTTCCCACTGGGATATGTTGTAAAATACCATCAGTCATTCACTAGTTTTTATTGCTAGATCCACACTTCATTTTAAATTAATAGTCTATAACTACATTTATGATATACATGTGTAACTCTTGGAATGTCAAACATAATGTGACTGCTTTATTAGAGTGTCACAAGTACGTGGTCTTTTCATGTATTGTTTTTCACTGTACTACCAATAAGAGGCATACATTTTATGATAAATGTCTACAAGTACAGTACAGCTAGATCATTGAGGGACATGTCCATCGATCATTATTGGTCTCATCTGGATTGTAAAGGGGAATGCTGCTTAATTTGTATTGGTACAGCTCAGCTTTGTACAATGTCCTATTGTTCAGGTATAGTGTCTGCTAACTGTCTACTAACAGTCTACTAATAATGCAAGCAGCTTAAGTAATTTAACTAATATTGTGGTATATGCTTGATGTGGTTTTGTTTCATGAAGAAGAAGATGACCAGTATGATTGAAGATTAAAGGAAAGGCAAGGGGCAGTAGAAGATACTTGTTGCAACCCCAAAAGATACATGAGTTAAGTATTGTGATGAAATATGGTGGTGCTGTGATGTGTCGGTTAGCCTATAATCTTGTGACTGTAGTCAGACAAGCTGACAGGCTGGCAGGCTATCAAACTAAACTTCAAGTTTAATTTTTTTTAAACTTTAGTATCTGGCTGTCTGTTAGTGTAATCTTGTTGTTAATATTGTATTTGATGTTAGATGTATTAATATTATTAAGGATGCTGGTGCCTTTTTGAAGTCACACAAACACTGTTATTTTCACCTTTGATACAGGAAAAAACGAAAATAAAGCTACAAGAATCTAAACTACTACTTCGAAGATTGACATAACTTTCTACTATGCGGAGACCAAAGTACAAGGGTGCACCTTGTTTCATTTACACGCTACAGTCCATCAAACGTAACCCATACATTTTTCTTATTCCAAGATACTGGCTGCTTGTACAGGCACGAAATTCACTGTGAAGGTTCTTCAACAAACTTGTGGAAACTTAGTGCATGGATTTGTCTTCCACAATTGCCAACTTATCAAAATAACAAGTTATGAATAAAGTTCTGAACATAAGAAAAGCTCTTGTTCCTTTTCTTTATACTTTATACACTGGGACACCTTGCTGTTACATGTGGAGTTGCCAAGCCTGCTCTTCGATAAGTGATGCCTCATTATACAGTCAGTATCTTGTAATGAGCGATAAATCCAGCTGGAATATCATCCCTACATAAAACAGGTGTACAATTACAAATATACCTTACTAGCACACACTGTCATTCGAGAAAACACAGCACAAATGTGTGTTGGCTACAAACCAGCATACATTTACACATTTCTTCAAAACTAACACTTAATTACTTTCAGACTACATAAGTATCATTCTTGGGTGCCCAGGTGATCAATTTCTTGGTGATTTTCAAACGAAACAGGCTTTTTCTTGAGCCAATTTTGAATGGCTTCAAAAACCTGCCAGCATCCTTAAGGTGATTTTCATAGCCTCGAGGACGATTCTAGGGGCAGCATTTTGGGTGGTGCCCATTACTTTAGGGGCAATCCCTACTAAACACTATTTGATCAAGCACGTACTTAACATTTTACAAATGTTCACCTACTTTTGTAGTAAATTTGCAATTAACAACAGTTAGTTTGTTTCCAGCCGTGTAGCAACTGAGCCTGCACAAAATAGGGATTTGGGGCATATACTGCACCACATCAAAGAATGGGTAAAGTATCCACATTCTGTAACTTGCATTACAATAAGGACTTATAAAAATTTCTTTGGCATAGCATATTATAATCATATGAAAAATTGTATGCATAGTGATTATTAGTTGGTAGTGTAATGCTGAATTCTTAAACCAATCAAACAACTATACTGGAGATGATAGAAATCCCAAACCCCAACTGTTTTTTGATATTATGAAATGCTAGTCTCAAAAGTCGTACATGTATTATAAGGTACTGAGTACCCTAATAACTATAGAAATAAGTTTGTTACACCACCCATGATCACCTTGTACATGTTATATTGCTGGTGAGTTATTTCTCAGGTTGTTGTATATTGATAACACTAGTAAGAGTGTGACTGCGGGAAACAAACATTATGCAACTTATAAGCCTCCTAAATGCCACAAAAAGGATTTAGAATGTTTATGTAGCTAGTTTACAAATATTTGTGGTAAACTAGCATAAAACCTTTGTTGCTTTTAGTGTACATACAATCTTGTTTACATTCATCTCTAGGCAACCAAACCCAGCCAGAACTTCAACAGGCAACGGTCGGTGAAATGCATCAACAAGGATCTTCAGGGACATGGCCAAAGCAAAGGTCTGTACCAACACCAAGAAGAGGTATGTAGTTGTGCAGAATACATAATACACATACTGTATTGAACATTTCTGTAAATAAAATGTTTATAGTAATTGGAATTTTGAAATTCTAAACTTTATACATTTGAGGACTTTACACGCAATGTACAGTGAAGCTATTTGTAGACTTTGGTCTGTGATAGCTATATGTATGCACTACATGCATACCTTCACTGCTTCTGCTGTATTCAACTGCTTTTGTCTATCTGTAGGTTACAGATACTGTCTTAGTTGTTGTAGATACACCATGCTCTACGACTAAACAAATCATTATTTTTACACACATATTCAGTATGCAGCTGATACCCAAATTTATGAATGATTAGGTACTTTAGTGTCTGAAACAAGTTAATGATATATAGTGTAGATCATGATATCCTTAAGCTATTACAATGTTTGAAAAATATAGTGTGATGTCAAGTTTTCTTTAGATAGATCGCATGTAGTACTACATGTAGTCAGGGCCGATGGTTCTATAAAACACCTCTTTTGGGAAGAAACTTGATCACTTCAGGCTGAAGCATTTGACATTATTCTGTGGCGTAGCTAACATGGATTACTTATCACATACACTTTATTACTCTTAATGTTGACTTCTCCGTATTTGTTACAAAGCCGTGCACTCTGAAACTGATGTAAGTCTCATATGGCTTCACCAGTGCTTTTAAATGTATTAAACACTGATGTGGTGATTTCAGCTCTTATACCTGCTTTATTAAGGCTTCACAAATGATAGATCTAATTGTGAAACAATGTATGCCTACATGTATGCATACACACTGCATGCGTGTATGTACACATGCTGCCGCTACATACACAACTCTCTCTCTCTCTCACACGCACACAGTACACACAGAGTACACACACACAGAGTACACAGAATACACACACACACACACGCACACACACACACACACACACACACACACACACACACACACACACACACACACACACACACACACACACACACACTCACACACACACACACACACACACACACACACACACACACACACACACACACACACACACACACACACACACACACGCACGCACGCACACACACACACATACATACACACACGTACGCATGCAAACATATGATACAGAAGCATACAGTCGCTATGTTATTCATACCTATACATGCACTACATTCACACTGCACTACCCTAAATTGCACAAACATATTGGTCAATGCATATCCATATGGTTGGATGTAAGGATAGTGTCGTGTGTTACATGTATTACAGGTTTCATTGTTGAACATATCTATGATGAAATTATTGATCCACCCAACCAGCAGCATTCACACAATTGTAAGACTCATCACACAGGTGTTCTTCAGTCTTACAGTACTCCTGAAGTAAATGTTTGTGGAAATGAGGAATCACAAGAATATCAAGATCAATTTGTCACTGACAACAATTCAGTTGACCAAACTAGTCCACCAAGAGGAATAGCACACAGTCAACCATCAATACCAACTGCAGTGATGAAAGAACTACAAACTGCTATAACACGAGATGTCATTTGTATACCTATGACAGATAGAAGAAAAGAGTCTCCTTTATCAGTGTCAGTTTACAGGAGGAATATGATGAATAAGACATCAAGTTACTCTGATGATGACATCAGTGCAACATTACCAGCACAAAGAACTGCACGGGCACAGCATGAAAATTTCAGAGCATCAGCAATACATAATACATTGCAACGGACAACTATTACAACTGCTAATGATCATAAAGAAGTATATGATAATACAATCTCTCCTGGACAGCAGTTATCACATACTGGCTTACAACACCCAGCTTTGACACAGTCAAATAGTGCTTTAGCAAGTGTTGAAAGAGTAGCCACTGTAAGCAAGAAACCACTTGTAAAACGATCTACCTTTCCATCTCAACAAGATTTGAATAATAATGCTCCACAACCATTTTCATATTTGAAATCAAAGACAACCATTCAACCTACAAATAACCGTGAAATATTTCCCAAAGAGACTTCTGCGTTCAAGAAACATATTACAGGAAAGGATCAAGCTGATACTGAGGAAAACCAAACTGCTACACCTCTACCAGTAAACAAGGAGAGGACAAATTCAGGCTCATTTCCAGCTGAGAGGAAGCATCCAACTACAATTGATGATGAACTATTAAGCAGTGCATTCAGCACTTTTTTATAACTGTCATAAATTGCAAGAGTACTGTGACAATAATACTACATACAACTGTAGTTCATGTGATACATGTAGCATGTGTTTTTGATAAAAAGTTTCTGCAATATATACAAAAATTCATGTTGCTCTTATATACAGCACATAGATTTTAATAATGGCTTGAAGTGGTGACCAAGAAGTGGTCGATGTTTAAAATGATAAAGGCTGTACCTTAAACTGATTTGCATTAACATTTTTACCAACTATTTCTTGAGTGCCACCTTTGATTTCACATCCAAGATTTTAAAAGCCGCACGCACTCTATCCTTCACATGTTGATTATTTTTAATGAATTTCACTTCCTTTTGTATTTCGTGCACCCCAAAGTCTGCCCTAAGCTGGCTTGATGCTTGCTGTAAACTGACATTTCTTATATACAGATTATGAAAGACATGTAGAAGTTGTAATTGTTTGATATAATTATTTTTTTATTATTTGCAATCTTGCCTGTGGCCATAGTGATCTAGATCTATCCTTATTTTAGTGCTAGCATATAATACACAATATTAGCCACCCAGCCAGCCAGGGACAGAAGCAGGTAGTGAAGTTGATATACAGTTAACTACACTCAGCTTTTGCCTTTTGTAATACACATTTTCTGACAAATTTTTCTAGAACAAGCACAAAACATAATATTATGTTATCCACTGTTCATTGACAAGTACATGATCATTCATGTTGTGATCGTTCACATAAGTAGGTACGATATCTTGGACACTAGCCAATTGTTCACTTTCTACCACAGCCATACATAATTAATTTTCATTCTCTAGCTGTCTTGGTTGCTCTTCTAGTTATCAGTTATCTTTTTTGATTTATATTGTAGCCTCCTCAGTACATTCAGTGGTATACAGGAGACTTTGCAATGCATGTGCATCATGTGTACATCCTCTTGATGGCAATATCATCATTGAGGAATGTAATATATTATCTCTATTTCTGACCAGATTTGCGAAAAAGGGTCTTCCAAACACATCCAACTCTATGTACTAGGAAGACCATACATAACTCAGTGTTTTAGTAACATATAAATCTGAAAATTACTACAGTCATTCAGCTATATTGGTACTCACTGCTGAACAAATTGCAAGTCATTTGCTTTTTCCAATCTGAAATTATGAATTGTCGAAGTTGGTAAACTAGATGTATGTGGAAGGCCCCCTTTTTGCCAATCCAGTCAGAATTTTAATCAATTGGTTTATTTTTTATTTTTCAAGAAATTATCATTATCAAAACTACATCTAGGAAGAAATCTTAGTAGTTCTGATTTTCTGTGTCACTCCCATTTCTTGGTCAGCACCGACAATCACTGTATAATTAGGAATTATATATTGATTATTAAGCCTGGTATGTGTGATGAACAACTAGTCTATACCATTATTAAATTAAGCTTTTTTCTGGTGTAAAAAATTCATATGCAAATCTTGTATGAAAATTTCTTACATGACATTTTTTTTATAAAAGATTGAGCTATTCTAATAGAGCAGTCATTCACATAAATCATACGGAAATATTTTGCATGAAACTTTTTATCACAAATTTTTTCTTCCACAAAAATAAAGTGAATTACGGTAATAATTATTAGCTATACATACACCAAGGGAGCAGAATTTATTACCATTCAATCTCTGCTATATATATATAGTACTGTGTCCAACTGCTTTTCAGAAATCTGTTTCTGACTTTTAGTCAATCCTACTATCTCTCTTGTAGTCCTCCCATAGAGAGGCAAGATATCAAACAACCATAAATTTCTACCTAATGCCTTGATTAGTGCTAAAGGTATTCACTTATTCTCTGAATGCCTTCAGTATGTAATCATTCACGCATTGCTCCAAACTTTGTTCACCTACTGTCTTGAATTGCTTAGAATTAACTGATTGGATTTGCTTTGGAATACCACATCTAGATCTTCTGTAAAAATATAATTAAATTTCTGCATTTGTGGCTTTTTATGTATGCTCTAGCTGTAAACATGTGACAGGCATGTCCAGACTTTCATGGTTGATTATATACATCAACATAACAAATAACATAGCTACTACAAAAACAAAGAACATAATGTACACAAAACAAAATACAATAACTAGAAGTTGAAAGTAACAGCACATCAAGCAAAGTTTAGTTTCCAATAACCCAAAATGTGAATGGGGAAAAGAATTAATGAAGGAGGGTAATGAACGAATTACTAATGAGAGTACGTCAACAAATCATTCATCTGAGCATGGAGACAATCAGAAGAGCAATGATTTGTTAAAGGATGGCATAGAATATCAGGCTTCAAAGAATGATGGGTCATGATGCATTTTGCTGGCTCTCTGGTGCTGGGAGGCTTGTAAAACCTTCACAGGGGCACCAGATTGATGTGGGCTTGGCACACAGCAACCCAACTTTGTGATCGTCATCATCTTAGCCGGTTAAAAGCTGTTGCCCGTTGGTCATCTCGTGGAGGTGTTGACCAACTTAAGATCACACACACACACACACACACACACACACACACACACACACACACACACACACACACACACACACACACACACACACACACACACACACACACACACACACACACACACACACACACACACACACACACACACACACACACACACACACACACACACACACACACACACACACACACACACACACACACACACACACACACACACACACACACACACACACACACACACACACACACACACACACACACACACACACACACACACACACACACACACACACACACACACACACACACACACACACACACACACACACACACACACACACACACACACACACACACACACACACACACACACACACACACACACACACACACACACACACACACACACACACACACACACACACACACACACACACACACACACACACACACACACACACACACACACACACACACACACACACACACACACACACACACACACACACACACACACACACACACACACACACACACACACACACACACACACACACACACACACACACACACACACACACACACACACACACACACACACACACACACACACACACACACACACACACACACACACACACACACACACACACACACACACACACACACACACACACACACACACACACACACACACACACACACACACACACACACACACACACACACACACACACACACACACACACACACACACACACACACACACACACACACACACACACACACACACACACACACACACACACACACACACACACACACACACACACACACACACACACACACACACACACACACACACACACACACACACACACACACACACACACACACACACACACACACACACACACACACACACACACACACACACACACACACACACACACACACACACACACACACACACACACACACACACACACACACACACACACACACACACACACACACACACACACACACACACACACACACACACACACACACACACACACACACACACACACACACACACACACACACACACACACACACACACACACACACACACACACACACACACACACACACACACACACACACACACACACACACACACACACACACACACACACACACACACACTACTAAAAATAGTTCCAGTATAGCATTTACAGGGCTGGAACGTAGCATAAAGCTGTTTACTTACAATACAAGTTAGGTACCATATGAAAATTGTATAAACCATCAAGTGATCAAAATGAATTGTTAAATAATATGTATGATTCTTCAGTCACATGCAACCACAAAGACTAAAGCATGGCAAGGAATATTATATGTGACTGGGTCTACGAAAATAGGGAATGTGGGTACAGAAAATTGCTTACTTTTTCAAATTTTGATTTGTTATAACTTTGTATTCTATTACTGCTTGGCTGTGTAATCATCAGCATGTATTAAAATCTTGGTTGGCTTTAACATACAAGTTACAGAATAAAAAATATTCAGTACTGAGATACGAGATGTTATGTGGCGTGGTGCCCACATGCCCTATTTTCGCAGGCCCGGTCACACACATCACGTGCACATGCACGATCACCATGCCCATATCAAACGTTACTGCACCTTCTGTAGTGGGTGGAGCGCCCGACTGGGTGTAGGAGAATGACTGACAAGCGAGCACACCTTAGCTTAACATTGCTCACCAATTAAAGTTGGAAGTTGTCAGGGGAGAGCGTCCAGTGATGAGCGGCACTCAGCCTCGGGGTAGGCTCAACACAATCACAAATTCAGATAGTGTGCACGAGGGATACGCAAAGATAAAGTCAAGAACTAATGTAAGAATTACAGTTTGTTGACATCACTAAATTCAGCATACGTACATGTGGATTAGTAGCTAGCTATATATAGCCATGAATATATGGATAGCTAGGTGGTGGTATTAAACTGATACCAGTTGTAGGTATTGGTAAAGTCGAGCCAATTTTAAAGAGCTATATAGGACACAGCATAGAAAAAAAATGCCTTCCTGATGTCATAAGACAGTGTGGGTAATGATGGCAGTGACAACCTCTCAGTATTACTGAGTATATAGATATGTGGCTACATTATAGTCATGTATGTAGCTATGTAGCTCGTGTTTTTTGTAAACTATTGTGCTGAATGCATTTTGTGTTACATGCATGAATCAGCACCATGTTAACAGATGTGTTTATTCTGTTGATGAATGACTAGCAGTGAGTATATCTAGAATGTACTTAGAATAAATTTCTGTTTGGCTAGCCCTGCTATGCATGCATGTTGAATGCCTAGACAAAATAATGTACAGTCTTTCTGCTTGTATTGTAGCTAGCTAGCCTGTTATTATGCTTTGCTTTAAACTGAAATAAGAAACAACACCAAACAGAAAATAATAAACACAAACAGTGTAGTAGTTGAATAGAAGAGTGTCACAGTTTATTGCACTGATCAATGCCATGTTCCTGGGGACCACTCCCTCCCTTGTAGTTCACTATGTGCTAACTGATGTTGATATTGAAGTACATAATAATTGTTCCATCTCTGATAACTGAGGTAGCTGAGCGCTGACTATTATTTGATCACACTCCCTATAGAAACGCTCATTAGGAGGGGGAGATTACGGTCGGTATTTGGCAGACCACTTTCCTTCTTTAGTTAACAATACTTTAGTTCTCCAACTCCATGTCCTACATTTAAGGACATCAATACAACAATGTGTTGAATGTACGTAGCTTGGTGCGTGATGTTTGCACATTGACTTATCACATGTTGCTAACCACGATATTTGTACAGGATGTTTACTGGTGTTAAGGACACATTCCTCACTAATTGCTGCATTACAATGCAAAATTGTTTAAGTAGGTGTTTATTAATTAATACAATATATCAAAGGATAGTTACAGTACAGTACACCTTAACCACAGGCCAAACACTATAGAACAAGGCAGTCTGTTTTTTTACCTAAATGTTCTCTTTCTTATCATGTAGAACAAGTGGAAGACAAGATATGTGACATTAATTAAAGGTATAAACAAAAATGTACAAAGGTGAACAAAGTTGTTCTCATCTTTATAACTATTGAACTATTACAGGTATATCAAAGAAGCCATGCATTCTCCTAATGTTCAAAAATTCTGACAAGGAGAAACTGAAGACTTATACAGAAGTTCATAGTGTCAGTGTAAAGAGCAATGCTGATGATATTAGAGTGGATGATGTTGGCAGTCATATATTAATTCATGTAGACACTGCAAAGGCACACATCAAATGGATAGTTGCATTAAAATTTGCCATTACCGGAAGTATGTAGTCGCCGTAATATATGTAGCTACATAGACTGAGGAATTTAGATACATTATTATTGTGACTTTATACTATAATATGTATTATATGTGGCCGGGTTTTCCACACACATCCAATTCTACAAAATTGTTTAGTTATTAGACACTTACAGAATACCTGAAGTAAATTATCACCACTGTTACCTTCCATTATCCTTGAGTGTACTGTTTTAAAAATATGCTATGAACAGAATTCTTAGTACAAGCATGGTGATAATTTACTTCAGGGATATTTCAACCTACTGGTGACCATCTTTTCGGCACATCGATATCACTGCACATTGGTGGAATGACTTGCCAGATGACATTGTTACTGCTTCCTCCTTCTGTGGCGTTTTTTTTATGTAATGATGTTTATTGTATTAATTATTTTGTGTAGCTAGTGTATTATGCTGTGCTGTTTAGTTATTAGACACTTAATGTCAGACACTTACATGCCTGACATTTTTCTCCGTTCATTATGCTACGTATGTTGGTACTCACCACTGACCACATTTCAAAGCATAGCTCTATTCAATCTGAAGTTATGAGTCATCAAATAGGTAAATTGGATGTGTGTGGAAAACCCCTTTCGGTCAGTTTAGGGTTTATGCAGAGTGAAAAAGTAACATTGTCTTGTATACTGTATATAGTGCAGTATTGACATGCGATTATAGCCATGCATGTACGCTTGTAACCGATGACAACTTTCTTTAGGGGTCCATATCCCAGTAAAGCACCATGGTCTGGATGATGATGAGTACTCACTACTTCATGTTGAAGAGAGCAAATACTCAGACCACACACTTCACCATTTGATTGTTCTTCACTCTCCATATGATAACACTGAAGTACGACATTGCTGGGATTCATTAGAAATAAAGCAGTTGAGAGCAGTGCAAGAGGGAATATTGTTAGAGTTTTGTCCACACTGTTCCAAGTCTATTAACTTTGTCAGATTAGGGTTTACATTACGATTGCCGCAGAATGAAATTGAGACATGTTTGGAGTACTTCTGTCAACACACAACAGCAAAATACAAAAAGGATGAGGCATATATCTGTGAAATGATATGTCACTATAACATGTGTTCTTACTCTCCTCCATTGCATGCACCACCTAATCCACCACCTGTACCCACTAACATGCACCTAACCCTCTACAATGTTTCAAACGTGCTGTTTCAAGATAAAAAGCCTTCACGCAGTAGAGCTTCAAAATCAAAACTGGAGGCAACAGTTGCTCCAATATTATCATCACCACAAAGGGATCTACAATACGTAAATCAAGATTCAGTCCACCAACCATACACGATCACCCAAGAAACAAGTTCATCAAGTGCAATGCCACGAAGGGATTTACATTATGTAAATCAAGATTCAGCTAACCACACATCCACGACCACCCAAGGAACAAGTTCATCAAGTGTAATTTCAAGTCAACCTCAGCTTAGTGGTAGTCATGTAAGTAATCGACCTCCTATTGCACCAAGAAGATTTCCTGGTAAGCAGAATTAAATGGCATTAATTTTATACCACAATGAAATATCCTTAGCTATTCAAATCACATCACAGTTGTCTCACACATTTCATACATTTTAAAATAATTATTACTCTTCATCTACATGATGAGTTTATACATACACACATCAATAAAATTGCAAACAGATTTTTAGTATTGCTTAGTATTATTTGTTTTAACAATGACATGTGGGAGTATGTGCATGCATGGTTGCAGTATAGTGTGCTTTTATAGTCTATTAAGTGCGTGTCTGTGTGTACGTGCCACCCAGCTTTAATATCAGTGAGTGTCACTTGGGAAACCAAATGTCCTTGTCTCACTTAGGAGTGTTGGAGTTATTTTGGGTTCCATAGTCCCTTCCTATGAGACCTATACAGTTCTCCCATGAGTTACTAGTCCTGCCCTAGGCAGGGGCAGATCCAGGATTTAGAAAGAGAGTTGTGCACCACCGGAGTAGTAAGTACATGAAGCAGAGGGTCTGAGGGGCGCAACCCTCCCAGAAGCTACAATCATTTCATATGTTTCAGACTGAAAATTTTGATGTAGAATGGTTTTATGCACAAAATGTAATGTCTAAATCATACTGCTTTCTAAGTGGACTAGCTGCATTGATTAAGAGATGTATGGAGATAAGTGATAGTCATGAGTAGTTCAGCTAGCTATTTACAGTATATGAGCCTATTAAAAGAATGGCATACAAAAGCACATGTACATTTCAGTTACAAAATATTCTTAGCATGCTATAAGTGTGCCTATGCTTGGGATAGTGCTGCAGATGTTAGTTTTCATATTTAGCAACTATGGATTCACAATAGTGTTATATGTGGTGACTGTTCTACTAGAGTATTTGATTGACTGCCCTATTAGAGTATCTCGATCTTGTATAAGTTTTTTTATATTTTTTGGAAGGGAGGTGGGGGAGGGGGGAGGACCTCCTTGGATCCACCACTACTTTGCATGCCCAGTACTTGAGTGTCTAAGTGGTGCACAGGAATATGTAGTGCTGGTTCACTAGTTGTGTTTCACACAGCTACTGGAGGCTTTTCTTTGCTTTGTGTGTGTGTGCATGTGCATATATGTACATGTAATTATTAATAACCTCGCATATCTGTGTAGGAAATCATCTTCAGCGGGTCCAGCCAGAACTTCAACAAGACACAACCAATCAACTAAAAAGGCAAAAATCTTCAGGGACATGGCCAAGGGAAAGGCCCATACCAAAGCCAAGAGGAGGTATAAACTTTTTTCTAATAGCTATTACATTGAAATTGAGTTTTTGAAGTCTAGACTTGGTGCATGCATATAGTAGCAAACATTTCTTGTTCACTTTGATACACTAAGATTATGTGAAATGTTTATTGAGCAAGATGTTAAGAAAAGTCATATCTATACTTGTGGTATGTAAACTGAAGATGTGCCGGATACACCTGCACACATATACACATGCATAATTATATATTCTCACACACACACATGCACATGTACACACACGCATGCAATACATGCATGCATGCACACATTGCATACATATTAAATTTTTGAGCATGTATGTGTTATCATAGGTCCCATAGTTGAGCATATCTATGATGAAATTGACTCACCTAGTCAGCAGCATTCGTATGGTGATGAAAAGCACCATGCAGGTGTTCCTCAGTCTAACAGTGCTACTACAATAAATGTTGGTGGTAATGAAGAATCATCCAGCTATTATAATGTCAAAAGAAAGTCAGCTGCTAAACAGACTAGTTACCCATTGGAAACAGCACATAGTCAGCCAACAATACAAGCATCTGCTTCCTATGTTGATGAGCTTAAGAACAAATTAACAAGTGGTAGTCCAGATGTTGTTTCCATACCACTGACAGAAAGCAAGGTGGTTCCCAAGTCAATTTCTATTTACAGGAAACAGGTAATGGATAAGAAACCAAGTTACTCTGATACCACAAGTGGCAGCGCAACTTTATCGGTGCAAAAAACTTCATCAGGAACAAGTGAAAAATTTAAAGAAATGCACAATGTGTTGCAACGCACATTGTTTTACCAGCGTATGTAAAATTATAGTATCACACAAAATTGTATAACAGATACATGCAGTATTTTCTGATATTATTATAGTGTAGATGTCAGTTATACTTATACTCATATATGTGAAACTTTTATAGATGGCTGTACATGCATACATTAATAGTGTTTGGCATTTGCAGACATAAGTATTATTAATAACATTATCTACATTTTAATTTATTATGTACTCATTGCAATGTTGTACTATGTGTATATGCAAACAATATTATGTGGATTTATTCTAAAATTTCTTGTATTGTGAGATGAGTGTACATGCAAAACTACATTGACAGGTTGAGCTGTGTTTCAAAGTAAGTTAGTTGAAAAGTTTAAACACAACAACTGAGTAAAACATTTTGTGCAAACATTGGACCATTGAACCAGCTACAAAGTATATTCTTTACATAGTAACTTCAACACAAAATAAAGGCTTATATAAAATTTAGAATCCAAGGTTGGGAAATGATAGTTGCATTACTAGTCACACACACACGCACGCACGCACGCACGCACGCACGCACGCACGCACGCACGCACGCACGCACGCACGCACGCACGCACGCACGCACGCACGCACGCACGCACGCACGCACGCACGCACGCACGCACGCACGCACGCACGCACGACATACACACACACACACACACATACATAATATTATTCATAGACACTTTGGGACCATGCCTTTTAATGCAATTTACTACATAAATAAGATAATATCATATTAGCAGGGCCGCCCACAGGGGGGGGAAACTGGGGCATTTTGCCCCGGGCCCCAGCCTGAAAGGGGCCCCAGGAGGCCTCATGAAGGGCCCCCTGAATACCTGTTTAAAAAAGATCGATATACTCTAATAGAGCAGTCAGATCTAACTACTCTAATAGAGCAGTCATAGTATTCTTCAGAGGAGCAGTGTAGCAAGCTTATAGATAAGGAGATATGGTTGGTGATGGGTAGTTATTGTCATTGCCAGCAGGTTGTGACCTTTTTTTTTTTTTTTTTTTTTTGGTCTTCACCTTACAACTTGGGTCAAGGGCCCCACTTTAACTCTTTGCCCTGGGCCCCTTAATTTCTCTGGGCGGCCCTGCATATTAGGTGGCGTATTATGTAGACAAAACTGTCGGCTGCAAAATATTTATTCATAACTATGCATGTACATATAAGGTAGCTAGCTATTAGCTAGCAATAATGGTTTAGAGAAAACATGGTCAAACATAAATTCATGTTAGAAATCAAAATAGGGTCATTTTGGATGCATCTGATGCACATTTTAACAAGTATAGATACATTCAGAAAAATGTTCCAAAAGGTATCTCTGGGTGTGTTATATTATGTGTCCTATACATATGTAGCTAATTAGAACTGTGCTAAATGGTTCATGTAGTTAATGGTACTACACTTTTACATATACAAAACTAATTTATCATTGCAAAGGTTATGATATGCATCAGTCAAGTGCAGGATCTGGCACAGCCGACCCATTTTAGGCAACCATATAAGCACTCTTTTTCAGGGCGGCAGTGCTTATAGGTGCCTAAAAAGGGTCGGCTGGGCCACACTGAACATCTGTTTAGGTGACGATCAGTACATTTATTAGACAACGTAAGCCGGTATTAGCTACTTTTTAGCACTTTAGAATCTTCAACAAGGCCTGCTACTTGCATGGAAGCTTCCATCAGTGTATACTGTAGCTTGACTAAAGTGTGTGAATAATAATAATAATAATTTATTGTGCCACACTCAGCCTGAACCATCAAGCCTATAGCTAGCTCTGTCATAACTATACTTCTGTAAATAGGCCACGACTAGTTACAACACAAGCTATGTTAGCACTTAGTAAACAGGAAAGCATGGGGTCCACTGGAGTTAAATCTACACATCATTGATGACACATTATATTCATTTCAACTCATACAAGAGTAATCTATCGTATCTAGCAACAACGTGATAGCTAACTCGTGATGCATATCAAATTCCCCTGAAGAGTTTGATATGGTTGTTGGTAGTCTCGTGTTACTTTCAATGTTGTTCTAGCGGTTATCATTAGATCCGTTGCCACTCCCATCTATTGCGTAAGTGGCCACACCCATTTGTTGCGTAACTGTTCAGCAGGGAGTGTGAAGCAGACTCAACGGTGTGTTTAATTGCGGTGCGATGGCCAATCGAGTACCCATAAAGGAAGGTTTAGTGAAGATAAAGTTTAAACATCGGGTAAGGTTAATCAGTGTGGTGTAGCATAGATGCTCTACTCTTTTGCTAAAACTGCACCTCAATCAGTGAATGCGACGGCCCAACTTACTGCACTTATCAATGTCATGCCCCACCCCACACCCGGGGAAGGGTGGGGGTTTGACAAAGTCTAATGTTAAATTCCCCAGTACTGGGGCTAAGAAGATTGTCAAAAGCCCACTATGTCCCCACCTCAAGAAAGGGGTTTCTATAGGGAATTGATTTACCTATTTAAAATAAAATTTGGATCAGCAAACTGTCGCTGCCAAAAGCCCCAATGATGGGGCAAGTGTAGATGTCAAATCCCCAGTACGTGTGGGGGGACTCCCCGGGGGTGGGGTGGGGCTTGATATTGGTAGGTGCATAATGCACAGGAGAGGGAGACTGCATCAATGTTAAAGCACTGCTAGTTTGCTATTCAGCAGTGTTCTGACATACTGTATACTGTAGGATCCTCATACAGTATATACAAAAGCTATATAGTACTTGACCTTGCAATATCTGAGGGTCAGGTGCTTCCATCACATGTGCTTTGAATTGTTGTTCCTTTGTTTTTTTCATTTACTTGTTATATTTAGGAACAAAAATGTCCTTCTGGTGTACATAGCAATATAGTATATCGTTAGCAGATCTGACAGCACTGATATCAGTAGTTCAACACTAAACAACTCTTTACAATCACACACTCCAACATCAGTTTTATTCCTATTTACAGGTTTTGTGTTACATTAAAGGCACTTATAATACATGCTTGTAACCACTATACCACCAGTGCTGCAGCTACTCATCTCACTTAGTTTCTACTTTATAATTGTCTAACTGAAGTAACTTCTATACACATATAACAAGAGTGATGAAGAAACCAAAGCTGAACCCAACCCTAATGCTAACAACTATTTTTCCAAAGTAAAAGACCTGAGGCAAACTACTGGCCGTGTGCCCTAAAGTCGAATACTCGGGGCATACTACTAGATGCGTGCCCTAAAGTTGACTACTTGGGGCATACTGGATGCATGCCAACCCAAGCTCGCCTTGATATGACAAGTGTTTGATAATCCATTTAAATGATGGACCATTGCTGGTAAAACAGCCATTCATGTTCATAACTGGTGCCCACTTTGTTTTGGTATAAATGCGTGGGTATGTGTTAATGACTAGCAGTCAAATGGCATTAATATTTTTTGGCTAAGGTACTGTAGTATACATGGCACTAGTACAGTACCTTGGTTATAGTTTACTACTTTGTAGGTTTAAAAATAGTTAATAATTTATTATGATTTGTGAATTGATCACTCCAAGAGCAAACATGTATAAATTAATAGCACTGGTTAGATATTGAGTATCATTGTTTAGCATATAGTGCATCTGCAGTAAATGTTCTTTTTGGTGCATGTACATTTTGTAAGCAAGTGAGTCTCTGGAATACCAAATTGTGTATCAGACCTTTGTACATTTCCATGTGTTCATGGGAGTACAGTAGGTGTTCATTATAATTTGTGTCAGTCAGCACTGGCCATTATGCCAGCATTATGCTAGATGCCTACATAATAAATTCAGGCCTAGTTAGCACTTTCTTGTATGGGCAGTGGTTATCAGCTGAAGGGGTCATGAAATTCAATTGCAAGGTGATGTAAGCCACCCAGGGGCATGGCCATGATACGTATTAAAGGAGGGTTTCAGGCGCACAAAGTTACCAGCTGAGGGCACAGTCCCCAGCCACTAAGAGACCTTGAATATTTGAATGACCTAAACTTTGACAGATTGCTATACTTTATGGATAAATGAATGATCATAATATTAAACTCCCTAGTTGGGACACAGGTATGTAGTTAGTGTACCTACACAATTACACATACAGGTAGCAAAACTGGAAAATAGAATCATTAATTTGTTAGAATTAATTAAGTGTAACAATAAAGTGCATTGAGGATGTATTTTTGTCATACACCCAAGAAGTGCATAATATTAAAAATAATACCAGAGGTCTATTTAGGCTATTTTCCCTATGCATGACTAAAAACTGCTGACCAGCAGTAGAAATTCATACTCAGTTTTGCATCACCCACAGTTATAATGCAGCAATGCCTGCTCTAGAAGTATTCCTTCCTCAATAAAACCAACACACTTTACATCATTTCCAACAATAAAGCTCTTAATCGCATTAAATATATATTGCATAAATGCATGAATAGTCTATTGGAAATGTTCTGTTACAGTAGAGGTGACTGCTCTATTAGAGTATTTAATCTTAAAAGGGTTCATGTCCCTTGGAAATGAATGCACATTTTATGTTGCTATTAACTGTTGTCTTGTACTGTATGCTGTTATACTCATATACTCTTGTGCTAGTGTGTTAACTTCCTGCTGAAACTTATTAATTTAAATTGCAAAAGGGATTTCTTAATATCCTTGGAAACTACCATCTGTATCCCCTACCACCTGATGATAACAAATGATGCACTCTCACATGTTTGATTGATTGATTGAGTGTTTGTTATTTAATCTCATGGTTTTCATTTCTACCGTGAGGTTCCTATGTGGAGATTTTAAGTTTCCCAGGAAAGAATGTCACAAAGTTGTAATCAGACAGACATGCTTGTTAGGTGCATCTGTATGCAGTTGCTGGAGTAGTGGAGTTCCAGTGGGTCATTTCTACCTCTGGTTTGTGTATAGCTGTATCATGACCATTGCAAATAAAACAATGAGTGGATGATGGTGCAATTCCTATTAGGCAATGTAGAAAATGTGGTGTATATATCTGTGCATGTGCTTGTGTGTTGTTTACATGTGTATGTATAGTGTAGTGTAGTGTAGTGTATATGTGTGTGTGTGTGCGTGTGCATGTGATGCAGCATAGCCAAGTGGCTAGAGCATCATCCTGGTAATTAAAAGGTCCTAGGTTCAACAGCTATGCCAATGTGGCGTTGTTATTTCGTTCAGCAAGAAACTTTACTCACATTGTTCCAGTCTACCCAGCTGTATATTGGCAAGAGTTCACCTTATGAATTCTTGATAATGGGGACCTGGCGGTCTGGAGTCAACTGAGAAAGCAGCCCACCCAGCTGTATTATCAATGGATACCTGTTGTTTACTGGCGAAACAAATTCCCAATTGCTCTTGTTTTGTTTAGTGGTGTTTGGGTCATTGTGGGGCTTGGATTCTGTGACATCTCTCTGTGAGACCTGGACAGTCCTCATATGGGTTACTAGCCAGTACACAAGGCTCAAGTGCCTGAATGATGCACCAGTGCTGGTTCGCTGGGTGGCAACAGCTGTGTTTTGCACAGCTGCATGTGTGTTTGTTACAGCAAAACTGATGTAACACACTGTATTATGTGACCGACTGACCGGGCCTGCAAAAATAGGTCATGTGGGCACAAACTACATCCCATCACATTACATGTTATACCATAATTCAATTTATTTTCATGCAAAAAAATCATAACAGCTTTCGTGTAAAAATATTTTCATATCATTTGTGTGAATGACTGCTCTTTTAGAGTAGTTCGATCTTATGTCAAAATTTTTGTGTAAGAAATTTTTGTGTAAGAAATTTTTGTTACATACGAAAATTATTGTACGTACAACGAAAATAAAGCAAATTTCGATATCTCAATATTAAGATGGAATATTTGCATTCTGTAACTTGCAGTATATATATCACCAGTTAAATGTTTAATAAGTGATGAAATTTGCATGGTCACTAACTAGAAAGTTATGACACATGAAAGGTTGAAAGAACAGTCAAACTCTGTGTGCCCACATTCCCTTTTTCGCAGGCCCGGTCAGAAATGGCTCTAAATTAAAGCATTTAAACTGTATTAGGTACAACATTTATATACAATTGGAGGGCTTTAAAATTTTCCATAATGATGGAATATAAGAATTAATTATTTATGTATTTTGAAGAGCATAAAGGATCATCTGAAATTGCAATACTCTAATAGAGCAATCACTTACTCTGATAGAAAGATCAGTAGATTAGCTCATTATTCAATGACACTAGTCACTGAGCATCTTGCTAACAGAAATATCTTGCTAACAAAAATATCCTTTCTGCCAAACTTGGCAGAGCTAGATACAGAAATTGTTACTGTGTTAATATCTTGCTAAACATTTTAACTGCAAATGTTTTTAAAACTTTGAAGTAATAATTGTGGTAATAATTATGTATAGCTCTTGGAGTAACTCAGGAGGAATAGTGAAAATTTTGATGAAGAGCCTAACTGGTTTATTTCTGTTTAATACAGGTTACACTACTTTTAAAATCAGAGTATTGTGATTGAGCTGTGCTGTAACTGACTAACAGTATGTTAACTTGTGTGTACAATTTTGTAGCAACATTGGAAAACAAGACATGTGGCATTGATGAAAGGTTAGTCAATTGTATCTGGAATATCTAGTACTCTTCCCAACCCCTGGTTATATGCATAACATATTTAATCATATAATATAGTTAAAACAAAGTACCTACATATGGTACCTTCTGTATCCCATGTATAAATCATTAGAAAGCTACAATGTAGACTTACAGAATGTCTTCTTCAAATCTCCCTCCTCAGCTAAGAAATTTCTTACAAATTTCCTTATAGTTCAGTCAACTACAAAAGTCTATGTTGTAATTTTGTATGTCATGAATTAATCAAAAATATTTTTAGAGTCAAAAATGACCATCCAGTATATATACATATCATTTGCAATAAAAGTAGTAGCCAAGATGTAAAAATAACATTAATAACACCTCATGTGCTTAGTAAGGAAATAAAGGCTGTTTTCTTGTACCTCTTAATTTCTTACTCAGCCATAGTCCTCCTCTTCCTTAGTCTACATTAGCCCTTGGCACATCATACATTCATATAAATATCATGCTGTGGTGTATTATATAATTAATGCATGTGTATAATATGTTATATATGGCAATAAGCCTTACCTCATGCTTTAGGTTTACCAGATGCTCCCCACATAATTTTGGTCTACAAAACTGCAGACAAAGAAGAACTAGAATATTCTAGAGAGGTAAACATTGTCACAGTGAACAAGAGTCAGATAATGCTGAACAAAAATGAACTGTACTTGCAAATGGATGACCAAATGGACCATGTTCAGTGGATAGTAGCATTGAAACTGGCAGTCACTAAATGTATGTTTGCCTATTTGTGTATATAAGTCTATGCAGTACCTTAACTAGTAATATAAAAAGCTAATCAAATGTGTGATGGACTTATGCTGTAGTACATCAGTGAATCCTACTGTTAAACAAAATATAACTGAGCCAGCAAATTCAAAGCAAATAGATACAAAATAGACCCAATCCAGGTATGGTAGCTACCATAGCCTCTTTAAAGTATGGATTCTATGGGATGCCAATGGAAAAAATATGAACTATTAGTGTACTGTTATGTTTAATAATGGTGATTCTTTTACTACTACAGATGAGTATTTCCCAGTGAAGCATTATGGTATCAGTGACAATGAGTTCTCTTTACTTCACATTGAAGATGTCTCCTGGTCAGATCTGACACGTCATGATATGATTATTCTTTCTTCACCATATGATGATACAGAAGTGAGACATAGATGGGCTTCAGTAGAAATAAAGCTGCTGAGAGCAGTTCATGAAGGTGTTTTCATAGAGTTTTGCCCCCAGTGCTCTAAATCTCAAAATTTTGTGAGGCTTGGATTCACATTACGATTACCACAGGAGAAAATTGAAGACTGTTTAGAATTCTTTTGTCGGAACACATCAGCACAGCATAAAAAAGATGAGGCATACATCTGTGAAATGATGGACCACTACAAGCAGTGTGTTCGTCGGCCTCCATCTGTTCCAGCACCAACCCCTCCACCATCAACTTCCAATACTCACCTTACCCTCTATGGTGTCACAGACATTATTAAACATCCAGCTCTAACTAGAGCTTCAAAATCACTAATAAAGGTGAAGAATAGTTCTGCTCCAGCAGTATCGCCTAAATCACAATCACAGGGCAAACTGCCACCAAGAGCCAAACCTAGGGTTCAAACAAAACCACAAAGCAAAGATGAGCCAGACACATCTAAAGTAGCTAAGAAAGAAAGTAATCAAATGCAAAAAGACATTAATATGCTGCGAGTGTTAGCCAATACACGTAAGCCACCTCAAGTGAAACCTAGAAGGAAAGCTGGTAAGCAAATTAAACAGTAAGGTACCAATCCATGGGTGGCTAACTGCAAATCAAATGTTAAATACGAATTAATAATTTATGTCTACAAGTACTTTCACTCATGCAATGCTAACATCAAAAGATTTGTAGCCATAAATGGTTGGACATCTCACATCATGTTAATGTATCTATACATACTCCTGTATTTCCATATATATACATTTGTATTGGCAAAATAATATTTTAAAAATTTGGATTTTTTACCTTTAAAACAAGTTGGTTTATGTATAGCGAAATATTTCAAATTTGGAAAATCATCTTTAAGATTAAGCTGATATCGAGGCTGATATCCCTGACTACAATATTATGGAGTTTAAACTCCTTGTAAATTAATAATCTTGACTTATGTGTTAGGGAGTATTAGTCCAGTTGCTAATCTACAATGTGCATTGAGTGTTCTGTATAGTTTCCACTAGTCAGTATGCATTAGGGACCCACAGAATGTGCCAGAATAATAACAAAAGGTGGTAAAAGAGTCAGTAATAATGACAGAATAATAGGATGATTTACAGAATTAATTTTACTTGCAGTGTAATATGAAATTTTCTGGCAGATACTTCTCAAACAGCGCCAGCATAAAGCCAGAATAGAATAACGAGTGAGATACATAGACTATTCACCTATCCTAATAAAGTAGTCACCCAAATGTAGTGATTTCAATTTTTTGAGCTACAATTTGTATATACTTGCTATATAATTACCTCAACAGTGACAGAAGAGAACAGATGTAATTAGCTGCATTTCAGGGATCAGTCCATGAAATTTTAATTATTCTTTTGGGGATTATAGGTGAATAAAAAAGAATTGTCATAAAGAATGATAGGGAGATTTAAAAGCATATTCCACAGATTCCTATTATGTATAATGTTATGGTAAGGAATGTTGTGAAGATATAGGTCAGTTTTATTATGTTTCTTAAGCCGAACTCCATGCTAAGTACACGATCATTTCATTAGGTCATTAAAGTGAAGATTTGTTTTGCTGCCTGAAGACCAATATGCATTTCAAAATTAACTAAGCTACATCATGATTGCTGTGCCTCTTGTCAGTAGCCAGTGAAAACATTCAGTGCTCCATTATAAGCTTAAAAGTAACTTCCAAACACATTATGGCTATATCTCTGCTTGCTGCTAGGTTTCCTGTAAAGAATGTACATATTTTGCATTGAAAATTCTTGTTAAAGAAAAATATTTCAAGAAATGCCTGAAAGCATTTTGGCAAAGGTTTGGGCAGAGTTTACACAAGTGTAATGCAATGCAATATTATATGACCTAATTTGGGAAAACTGTTGATGTATGTACATGAATAGATTATGATTTTAAATACTACAATCTAGTATAGCTTGTACAGTATATTGTAGCTTCAACAATTCTACCATACATGCCTGTGTAACCAAGCTGTATTAAATACTAGCCTCTTTCACAACTGTATTTGTGATACGAAGATTTGGATCTATATGAATTTTGCCCCATTTGCACATGATATACTAACCACCTATAAAGCAAATGTAAATAATGTTTACATTGCAATGGCGGATCCAGCATGGGGAATTTGGGGCAAATTCCCTCTCCCCAATCCCTTCCTTTCTGGAGGAGCTATACAGTACTTCTCTTGATTAGATTATCAGTTTATATAACTCATGAAATCATACATTTTATTACCATTTATTGCAAACTCACGTGAAACCAAAGTCTAAGCAGCTTTCAGGGCTGAGATTATCACCCAGCAACTTTGTGCTTGCTAAGTTCCTCTAAATAATTATTGTATTAACTTTTAAACAGTTTTTAAGACTTTGCAGCCATCTGCAAAGGTCAAAATGGGAGGGGCACAAACAAACTAAATTTTAGGTTCCTGAATCCTGATTTTTTGAAGCAGAAAATGATAACCTCTAGTAGTGTCTCACTGTTGTTTCCCTTGCCAGCTCTTGGATTCGTCCCTGCATTGTCACTAACAGCATAATGTATTGTCTACATTTTTTATGTTAGTAGGTCAGACTATTCAACAAGGTAGTGGAAACAATGGACCAAATGAGCAATTGTCTTCAATGTCAGCTTCAGTTGTAAAGCCTGTACCAAAAGCAAGAGTTAAACGTATGTACATATATTAAGCACATGCACTATAGACATAGTTCTAGTTGAGATGTTCTTTTAGAAACATATGTACTTTCATTAGTTTAAAAGCAGAGCTCTGTACAAGTAAATCAAATTTCATGGTAAACATTGTGACATTAAATGTCTGTGTACTAAGAATTATCAAGTTGCATGATGTTAATTTTCCAATATCTTGCAATAGTAGTATAGCCTGGTATTATAGCTATAATAGATGTCAATCATTAGATGTGATTAGATGGAATACAAAACATGTAACCCATTTTTATTAGCTGAAGTAATAAATAGTGACTGTACAATAATTATGCATGATGAAATGTTATAATTTGCCACTTTCATTACAGCTGCTAGTGACCATAAAGATGTATATGATGATATGGTCTCTTCTGGACAGCCAATGTCAAACATTAATGTGCATCACCCAGCCTTGGTGCAATCAAATAGTGCTACAGCAAGTGTTGAAAGAATAGCTGTTGTACATAAGAAACCACTTGTTAAGCAATCTACTGTTCCGTTTCAAAAAGATTTACCTAATGATGCTCCACGGCATTTTTTACATGTGAAAGCACAGACAACCATTTTTCCTTCAGCTAATGTTAATTCTCTGAAAGACAAAATCAGTGAACAAATGACAGGAAAAGAACACAGTGATATTAAGAAAGGTAGCATTACTACAAATGTACCAGTAAATGAGGAGGGGACTAATTCTGGTACACTCCCAGAGAGGAAGCATCCAACTACCATTAGTGAGCAAGCATGGCGTAATGCATTCAAAGCTTTTCTTTAACTGTTAAAAATCACAAACTGGTATAATGACAATATATACAAAATGTATTCTTTCATACATACTAGCATGTAGTTCATTTGCAATACTTAAAACTCTACTATATACAATAATAGCATGAATAACTGCTTATTATTATGTATAAGCCTTTCATTCATTACATCATTTTGTAGTTATCTGTTAGCAATGTATATAGCACATGTAATAAAAAGGAGATAATATTGTGTATAAACTGCACTTTGGTAACATAACAGGTCAAGTAAGCATCTCTGAATTATCTGCAATCTGTAACTATTCCAATAAAGCCATGGAATAGTTTAAATAGTAGAGCAGCATAGTGCGATAGTTGTGCAATTTTTGATACAATTATGAAACTTTCCATATAAGTTTTACTCCTTGTGACATAATTTTTTGGATATAGAGCCATTGCATATTTGACCTTTGGTGACCTTTACAGCCATTTTTGTATTGAAAATTCATTGTTTTTGTCTTTATCTCCCTGAGGCATCATTTTGCACAGTTTCAAATTAAAGGTGCTACTAAAGCGAACTACTTGGCTTTTATTTGAAGTCAATAGGTGATTGCATTCCAAAGTTATGATCATTTATCTTAACTATGAAATTTTATGAAAAATTCTATGAATTATTTGCCCATTAGTAATTTACACCCCAAGAGCAAAAATTTTATGACTCACAAAAAAATAATGATCATAACTTTGTAGTGGAATGAGATACAAACTTCAAACAAAAGTCAATAGTTCTTAGATCAACACTTCTAATTCGATACCATGCTTTAACAGTGTAAAATAATGCTTCAGGGAGATAATGACAAAAATGATTAATTTTCAGTGACAAAATGGCTCTATAAAGGTCAAATCTGTGATGGCTCTATATCAAAAAACATATGTTGCGAGGAGCACAGTTTGTGTGGTAAGTTTCATAATTGTATCACAAAGTACACAAAATGCCCATTATTTTTTTTGGTGCTATGCCGCTCTACTAAAGTGGAACTGGAACATGGTATTTTATGTGATTAGTATGTAGAATACAGGACAGAATCTTAGACCAGTGAGGATAATCAGTATACTATCATTTCTGTCCTTGTTTGGAAGCACTTGAGCACTTTATTGATTAGGCATATATAGTGATCTAGTTACCACTTTCACACCTCACCTCAAAGGGAAGAGAAGGTGTACCATATAAACCACCGCTACCAGTGCTCAGGAATGCATTAACGAGTCAAGACATGTGAAGTTTCACATCCATAGCTTCTTTTTGCTAGGAGATATGGATGATCATATCAAACTGTATAATATTTTTTACATGTGCAGGACACCAATTGTGACCCAATTTTGGAAAACCATCCTTTTGGGCACATGCAAAATTTGCAGGAAAACTCAATTGAAAATTTCAGCAATATTTTGTAAATTAATGTTTTTGCACATTTGGATAAAGCAACCATTAAACCTTCTTACTGTGAAATGTCACAACCAAAGCTTCTTTCTGCTAGCAGATGTGGTTTTATCAGACCATGTAGTGATTTCACCATGCGTGGGAAGCCAATTACGTAACTTTCAAATGGGGTGATTTGTTCAGGCGCTAGAATGGTTAAAACTAAGTCTTAGACAATGATACATGGCATTTAATTAAAGAAAAGGACCAGGAGCACTTGATTTAACTATCAGAAGTCACTTCATAATACTTTTAGCCAGTAGGAATGGAATTATTTACAAACAAAGTGATTTGTCACACTTACCTTATAGTAAAAAACTTTGGCGGTAAAAAGCTTGGCGAAAACCCACTCACCTCAAAATTGACGAAAAAAACTTAGGCGAATGGGGCTTCATCTGTAGCTACCACGTGCTGTACTGCTCAAATGCAACACTATTCGCTACACGCGAGTGATTAAAACTTGCCAATTAAGGGGCGTGGCAGCCGTTTCGATCGCAAGTCTTTTATTATTATTATTGTTACTGAGCAGACAGCACAGCTGATATGCTCAGGAAAAAAAAAGCAATCATAAATTAATGAATTTAACTACGCAGTTACAAAGATTACAGTTATTGAGTTCCATACAATGTTTGCAGTTCCGCTGAAAAAGAGTCAATATTGTTGCTCTCAATGATGGAAGATGGTAAGTTGTTCCATCCCTTGCATTGAGGGATGACGACTCACTATGGAAATAGCTGCCACACCCTTTTAATCGCGCGTAGCGACGTTGCATTCGATCGTGGTAGCTACCGTACCAGTGTAGTCAGCGTTGAAACCGGGTCGGGTCATCCGGGTCACATTTTCTCCGGGTCATCCGGGTCTGACCCGAATTGGATCACGTGAGAAACGAAATTGTTTGTTTGACGACGTGGAACTTATAAACGCTATCGCGTAGCTCTTTCCTGAGCCACACCCACTTATCGCATTACCAACATATGCTCAGCCACGCCCATTTGTTAGTAAGTGCAGTATGTAGCACGAAACTGAGGGTATCTATGGTGGTAGCTATTGTCAGTAGGTGAAGACCTTTTTTTTTTTTTTTTTTTTTGGTCTTCAACCTACAGCTAGGCTGAAGTTGCAATATTTACTCAACACGAATCGAACGCTCAAAATGTAGATTCGTTCGCTCGCTCGAGACTAGCCGAAACACGTCTCGGCTTTAATTAATCCGGGTCACATCCGGGTCAGTGAGTCATCCGGGTCAGCAGTAGTGACCCGGTTTCAACGTTGGTAGCTAAGCATCGTTCGTAGTCTCGCGCAGCCAGACCACTATTTCTCCCCACGGCGCTTATCGATTAGAGATTATAAGCGCCTGCTCGAAATAGGGTCTGGTACACTTCCAATAGATCAGTTGTGACAGCACCTCGATTAGAATTTATAGGCGTTGATAATGCACCCTTAAATTTTAAATCAAAAAGAACCAACATGAAATGGCGAATTCTTACGTGTGCTTGTTAACGCCTTTTCGAGCGGCATAATCGACACCTCACATTCCTGCCGGGTGCTGTCACAACTAGCCTATTGGAAGTGTACCAGACCCTATTTCGAGCAGGCGCTTATAATCTCTAATCGATAAGCGCCGTGGGGAGAAATAGTGGTCTGGCTGCGCGAGACTACATCGTTCGCTGGTTCTTGTATTGTCGGGAACGGTGTCGAGAGCATTGTTTGGATTTTCGTGAACTCTTGTAGGGCAATGAACCTTGCAACAATTGAAGGGAACGCTTGGAAATATCCACGATATAATTGTCACGATTCTTCAATACCCATCCTTTCAACAACACGTCTGGGCTAATCTGCTTAAGTGATTGCCAAAAATAATTGGCGGATAAAACTTTGGCGATTGTAATGCTATTCGCCAAAGTTTTTTTTACCGCTAAAGTTTTTTACTATAGTGTAATCACTCACAGAATTCAATGTATTAACATGCTAACTTGGGCATGTACAAACATACCACGACACATTACTGCATGCTTTCCTACACAAACCACCCTTCCACAGCACCAAGTCCTATAACGTTACGGCATGCGACGACAACATAATTACTACAACAACACATCACTTTACATGCAGACCAGTTATACCGACATACATGAGTACTGTATATACATACATACATACATACATACATACATACATACATACATACATACATACATACATACATACATACATACATACATACATACATACATACATACATACATACATACATACATACATACATACATACATACATACATACATACATACATACATACATACATACATACATACATACATACATACATACATACCAGGGGCGTACGCAGGAATTTTGAAAAGGGTTTCCACTACAGCCAAGTGACTGTTATATTAGAGTAGTTTATATTGCCTGACTGCTTTATTAGAGTATCTCGATCTTTTCACCAAAATCATAAGCTATAAGTGTTGCTATCGTGTGAGAAACTATTATTTAACTAAGATAAAAATTTGCAATGTGTCCTGTTCCATGACAGATTCCAGATTCTGGAAACCTGAAGTTTCAATTTCTTACTGTTTCAAGTAGTGTGTGAAATTCAAAGGGGTTTCCTGAAACCCCTGGAAACCCCCTCGGTACGCCCCTGAATACATGCATGCATGTGAGACAACATCATTGCTTGTAATGTAGAATCACGTATAGGCCATTTACTATCAATAATATGTACAGAAAGCATAGAATAACTTACACATAGCTACACGCCAAGTAGTAATGAACAATTAAGATTAACTATGAGATGAGTAATGCATGTTATCATTGTTACACAAGCTAGGCAGTCACAGTAAAACAATGAGTGTTCATACACAACAATCATTCATCATGCCAGAACATCAGCTACAACAAGCATTACATTCGCTGTGCAAGCAATTGCAAATGAAACATTCTTATGCAACAGACAAGCCAATCATCAGTCATGCCTAGCACAACATTCATACACAACAAATGCTACATTAGTACACCGTAGCCACAAAACATTCTGAACAGATATCTTTTGAACATCAACCCCACAAATTGTGAACTTACAGCAACAACACTGGCCGTAGCAAGCACAACATGCGTACACAACAATTATCAGTAGCAACAAAAACTCAACATCCATGTGCAGCAGAGATACATATGTAGCAACATTGATTGCGACAATCACTGATCGCCACAAACGCAACATTCATACAGCACAGACTTTCATACGCATCAAACACTGATTGCAACAAATATCTGTCACAGCAAAATTAATATTGATTGCAAATGTAACAAATATCGGTTGCAAAACTATCAGTCGCAACAAACTCAACATTCATACACAGCAAACATTGATTGCAACAATGAACGGAATATTCATTCACAACAGACATTTATACACAACAAATACTGATTGCAACAAATATCTTGGTCACAACAAAGATTGGTCGCAATTGTAACAAATATCGGTCGCAAAAGTATCAATCGCAACAAACTCAACATTCATATGCAACAGACATTCATACGCAGCAAACAGTGATTGCAACAAACTGAACATTTATTCACCGTAGACATTTAAATGTAGCAAACATTGATAACGTCTAACCAACATATACAAACACTGACCAAAGTACGTAGTGCATGCATGTTACCATCTAGAGCTATTAAGCCATTGTTTGATCAAGCTACCAGAATTGCAATATCCTGCTCATACAGAATTTTCAATGCCCACTACTTAGAACTGTGGGATCTGTCAGATCTGTTTACTAATTAATGTAACTAATATTATTGATGTATGTGTGTGTTTTGATTCTTTATGTGTGCATGTGTTTCCCTTACCAGGTCTCTAGCTGTTTTAAGTACCCCTGCATCTAGGCCCCTTATTTACTTCCTGTACACTTGTCTTGAACCTTAAGACATATAATTAAATCAATTGTTGCAGAATATCAGTATCTACACCAATCTATGTGCAAAATTACAGTTTATGTTCAACAAAAATATTGATGGCGTCTTCTTTAATTGACTTCCCATAGTTACATCAGTTCATCTTTATGAAACAATCTGGTTACATAGATTGATCACCAGTTCTATAAAAAGAACAGAAACAAGTGTAAGAAAAAAAGTAGGAGTTTTAAAGCAGAGTAGGGGTCAATTAGAATAAAGTGCACAGATAAAAAGTACTGAAACAAGCTTAAGTTAGTATGTCATGACAGCAAGTTCATGACAGCAAGTTACTGTAACACAAAAAGAAGTGAATATCCCTACTGTGCATTTCAATTACGGAAACTCCACAACACAGATATTCACTTCTTTTACATTATAGTAATTTGCTGTCATAATGTACCAACTCAAGCTTCTTTCAGTACTTTTTATTGGTGCACTATATTCTAGTTGATCCCTACTCTAGCTTAAAATTCCTATTTTTTCTTATACTTGCAAATATAATTGTCCTGTCAGTCCCTTTGTGTGTGCTTACATGTAGGTGTGCCATGATGGTTGCCAACTATACTGTTTCTGTGTTATTCTGAGCTATTATTTGTGATTTATTCTACCTTGTTACAATCCACACTCAGCACTGTATTTTCCTAATAATTTTTATGCCTGTAGCTAATAAGCTGATACACAACACAAAATCTACATTAATTATGTAAAGTCCCCAGTTCAAGACACACGGTAGTGTGTCGTGCGGCCCAAGAAGCCGGCGCGTAACACCCGTGAGTATATTGACAGGAAGAAAGAAAACGCAATTTTCGCACCTCCGTAGCTCTGTGCTTCCTTGATGAAACAAGACGATTTTTGCTGTGGACATGCCCTCCAACTGCAGCACTCCACATTCCAAATTTGAGCGAAATCGCTTCGCGCGTTCCCGAGATATGCGACTTCAAAAATTGGCTCAGTTTCTTCGTTTTTTATTCTTATTGTTTTTCTTTTTCTTGTCGCACACTTACAAAAACTGCTATAAAAATCCCACGCCATATTCGATTGCCTTAAAATTTGGCACACAGAAGGGGATATAAAGGCGCATCTCAGTACCAACTTTGGATGGAATACGATAAACAGGCAAAGAGTTATGAGCGATTATTCACGAAAAATAACACCAATATGTTGTCACGCCTACAGGGTAAACCGCGTATGGGAAGAAGCTGAAAATTGGTGGGTGAATAGGTTAACTATTGAATCTCAAACCTTTTGTGGTTTGAAAGAAATCGAGCTAAAAACCAGGAAGATACAACGAAAAAACCAACAGTGTGTAACAATTACGCAATCGAGATCAGCTAATAAAAAAACGACTGCTTGCCACGCCTACCAGATAAACCGTTTGGGGTAATGCTTTTAAAATCGTTGTACAGATGGAGTAATCATCTTAGAAAGGATCATCAATAGTGTAGAAGAATCAGACTTAAAGCCACGGAGTTATAACACGAAATCCAACTTGGTGCGGCAAGTGCGAGATCGAGATACTCTAATAGAGCAGTCATCCTAATAGAGCAGTCACCCTGAAGAGAATTCAAGAGATCAGCTAGAAATAAGAAACCTGTATAGAGATCAGCTACACACAAGTCACCCTGTAGAGAGATCAGCTAGAAGAAGTTACCTTGTAGGGAGTTCATGCAACTATGGAAAGAGATAGTTCAGCTAGAAAAAATCACCTTGTAGAGTTCAGCTACAAAGAAACCACCATGTAGAGAGTTCAGCTACAAACAAATCGCCCTGTAGAGAGATCAATAGAAGAAGTTGCCTTGCAGAGAGTTCAGCTACAAAGAAACCATCATGTAGAGAGTTCAGCTACAAACAAATCTCCCTGTAGAGAGATTAGCTAGAAGAAGTTACCTTGTAGAGAGTTCAGCTACAAAGAAACCATCATGTAGAGAGTTCAGCTACAAACAAATCTTCCTGTAGAGAGATCAGCTAGAAGAAGTTACCTTGTAGAGAGTTCAGTTTCAAACAAATCACCCTGTAGAAAGATCAGCTAGAAGAGGTCACCTTGTAGAGAGTTCAGTTACAAACAAACCACCATGTAGAGAACTCAGCTACAAACTAGTGACCTTGTAGAGACATCAGCTAGAAGAAGTTACCTTGTAGAGAGTTCAACTACAAAGAAACCATTCTTTAAAGAACTCAGCTGCAAACAAATCACCTGTAAAGAATTCAGCTACAAATAAATTACCCTGTAGAAAGATGAGCTAGAAAAAGTTACCTTGTAGAGAGTTCAGTTACAAAGAAACCACCATGTAGAGAATTCAGCTACAAACTAGTGACCCTGTAAAGACATCAGCTAGAAGAAGTTACCTTGAGAGAGTTCAGCTACAAAGAAATCATTATTTAAAGAGCTCAGGTGCAAACAAATCACCTATACAGAATTCAGCTACAAACAAATTACCATGTAGAGAGATCAGCTAGAAGAAGTTAACTTGTAGAGAGTTCAGCTACAAAGAAACCATCATTTAGAGAGTTCAGCTTCAAACAAATCACCTGTAGAGAGTTCAGCTACAAACAAATTTTTCCTGTAGAGAGATCAGCTAGAAGAAGTTACCTTGTAGATCGTTCAGCTACAAACAAATCACCCTGTAGAGAGATTAGCTAGAAGGAGTTACCTTGTAGAGAGTTCAGCTACAAAGAAACCACCATGTAGAGAGTTCAGCTGCAAAGAAATCACCCTGTTTAAAATTCTGCCACGAACAAATTGCCCTGTAGGAAGATCAGTTAGAAGAAGTTACCTTTTAGAGAGTTCAGCTACAAAGAAACCATTCTGTAAAGAGCTCAGCTGCAAACAAATCACCTGTACAGAATTCAGCTACAAACAAATCACCCTGTAGAGAGATCAGCTAGAAGAAATTACTTTGTAGAGAGTTCAGCTACAAAGAAACCACCATGTAGAGAGTTCAGCTGCAAAGAAATCACCCTGTAGAAAATACAGCCACAAACAAATTGCCCTGTAGAAAGATCAGTTAGAAGAAGTTACCTTTTAGATAGTTCAGCTACAAAGAAACCACCCTGTAGAGAGATCAGCTAGAAGAAGTTACCTTGTAGATCGTTCAGCTACAAACAAATCACCCTGTAGAGAGATCAGCTAGAAGAAGTTACCTTTTAGAGAGTTCAGCTACAAAGAAACCACCATGTAGAGAGTTCAGCTGCAAAGAAATCACCCTGTATAAAATTCTGCCACAAACAAATTGCCCTGTAGAAAGATCAGTTAGAAGAAGTTACCTTGTAGAGAGTTCAGCTACAAAGAAACCATTTTGTAAAGAGCTCAGCTGCAAACAAATCACCTGTACAGAATTCTGCTACGAACAAATCACCCTGTAGAGAGATCAGCTAGAAGAAGTTACCTTGTAGATAGTTCAGCTACAAACAAATCTCCCTGTAGAGAGATCAGCTAGAAGAAATTACCTTGTAGAGAGTTCAGCTACAAAGAAACCACCATGTAGAGAGTTCAGCTGCAAAGAAATCACCTGTAGAAAATTCTGCCAGAAAAAAATTGCCCTGTAGAAAGATCAGTTAGAAGAAGTTACCTTTTAGAGAGTTCAGCTACAAAGAAACCATTCTGTAAAGAGCTCAGCTGCAAACAAATCACCTGTACAGAATTCAGCTACAAACAAATCACCCTGTAGAGAGATCAGCTAGAAGAAGTTAACTTGTAGAGAGTTCAGCTACAAAGAAACCATCATTTAGAAAGTTCAGCTTCAAACAAATCACCTGTAGAGAGTTCAGCTACAAACAAATCACCCTGTAGAGAGATCAGCTAGAAGATATTACCTTGTAGATAGTTCAGCTACAAACAAATCACCCTGTAGAAAGATCAGTTAGAAGAAGTTACCTTTTAGAGAGTTCAGCTACAAAGAAACCATTCTGTAAAGAGCTCAGCTGCAAACAAATCATCTGTACATAGTTGTGTAGAGAGATCAGCTATAGTATGTTCACGTTGAGCTGAATCCTGAAAAACAGCTAATAATTAAAAGTGGATTTTTTCTCAACAGAGTTAACATTTCAGCCGACCAGATGATTATTGGTAACAGCAAAGGTGTCAACAACAGACACGTACAGTTTGGTATCATTAAAAGTTCGGGAAAGAGCTATAATGGACACTGTACTTATATGGCTTCCCCATAGGAAATGTATTGTGAAAATTTTGATTGACCGTAAATATTATGTCAACCATTTGAACAAAAAGATTTTGAAATATTTTTAGCAGGTCAAGCAGTACTACAAATGAGCCAAATTTCAAGATCGTGTGTAGTTGCATCCATGAGTTATTAAATGTTTTTGAGGATTCAGCTCAACGTGAACATACTATAGAAGAAATTACCTTGTAGAGAGTTCAGCTACAAAGAAACCATCATGTGGAGAGTTCAGCTGCAAAGAAATCACCACTGCCCAAATTTCAAGGCAATAGCTCTTTCCAATCTGAAGTTATCAATTGTCAAAGTTGGCAAATTGGATGTGTGTGGAAGGCCCCTTTTCGCAAATCCGGTCACATATATATTATATATATAATTTGTACATTTACTGATAAAATATTTAAAGTACATCTACTTCATCTTTTCTTCTTCCTGTAGTAAAGAAAAAAAACATAGGTTAAAAAAGT